>NW_023495264.1:0-95426 GCF_904425465.1 Colossoma macropomum | reverse complement strand
CTATGCCATTATTATACCTATTATTATCACTGACTGTGACAGCAGTTTCGGTGTCCAGCTGCCGGTAAGCAGTGAGTGACTGATCTGTGGGAAATCCACATTAAGCCGCATGTGCATAACATTCATATTAAAACCTTTGTAAATGACAGCTGTTCTATACAGTGTGTCAACATTTCATGATGAACGGATCGAAAGAAATGGTCCAAAATTATAAAATCTTGTTACGTCAACGTGCATTTAAGGACATTTTAGAGATATGAGGTTTTTTGAATATGTAAAAATGGGTGACACTGATTTTGTTTTCAATCCAGTACCATGTGACCAACATGACCATTAATCTCTTGATTAAAGTGTCCTTGTCCACATAAACAGGGAGGTCTTTTGGGTGCTTGAGTCAAAACTCAATGCAGACATTAATAAAATTGTCTGAATGTATTTGCATTAGTCTTAAAGAACTGAGCCAGTCCAGGCTTGCATGAGTAAATCAATTACAGGCATTAAATTATTAAAATTAAGGCATTAATTACAGACTCTAGATGGTTCACCTGTGTCATGCATTCGGCTCCCTCTATGGAGGAAACGGACTTCATCTCCCAGAATTCTCTGGGAGATCATGTGACTGAGCAGCCGCACTCGGGATCTGACTCCGACGAGAACTCCATTTCCCAGGATACAATGGAGTCTCATGTGACTTCAGACTCTCACAGGCGCTCCTATCAGCGCTCACACTCCCCTGAGTTTTGACTGCTTGCACCTGTGTTGATGGTCATATGACAGGTAGTTTAGAGTAGATAAGCCCGGGCTTTAGTTAGACTCACTGTGAGGTATTGTTTCTCTGAGACTACTGAGCGGTTTTCATCCTGTTCTGATTGTTTACCGTGTTTTGACCTTTTGCTTTGTTTGACTCCATTTTTGCCTCTTGCCTATTCCTTTGATACTTTCGCTTGTGTGTATGATCTGTGTTTTGACTTTTGGACTGTTTTTTGACTACGATCTCTGTTTTTCCCCTTTTGACTACGGCAGCTTTGTTTATATTAAACCACCTTCACTCATCATCCGCACACGTCTGGTTTTCTGTCCGAGCGTTACAACCTGGCCTGCATGCATATATTCTATGCTACACATTTCTTTAAATTTTTTCAGCAGCACATACACATTCACTTTCATTAAAACAAATAAATTAAAATTACAGGTTACTATCAGTATTTTAATGTACATTTTTTTTGGATGTGCTGATAATTGATAGTACTGATATAAACTCCACTAGCCAGCGCTTAACAAAAGTATAATTAGCACAAACAAGTGTTTCTTATATATTATTTATATTATTTAAAAGCACACAAAGCATAAACGGTTTTGGTTGTACTGTACACTCTCAGAAATAAAGGTATAAACTGTCTTGTAGGTATAAACTCTCTTATCACTGGGGTGGTTCTCTCAAGGGTTCATCTCAGTACTTTTAATCAGGGAACATAACTGAACCATAATCCACTGAAATGATATGTTCTAAGCTGTACTGACTCCACACACCCCGTCTCGCCTCCAGGCTTTTATTTTACTGTTCTGTTTAAAACATTCGGTTATGAAAAGGTACAAATACAAACTTTTCACCTGGAAAAACTTATTTAAGGTTCACAATCAGACCTTAAAACCACTGTAGAACCTTTGAGGTACATTTACATTGTTTGTACCTTGATGAAAGAAAAATGTACCTGAACAGAACCTTTATTTCTAACAGTGTAGGGTACTTTTTCTTTCCAAACTGGGAGGGTGAAGGGTAGCACAAGCTCCCTCTGAGACATGTGAAGCTCCACCACATCTTTTCATACTGCTGCTAATGCTCGTGTTGGCTGGCATTGTGCTGAGAGATGGGGCAAAAGGGAGGATCACCCTGCCCACTCAGAAAGAAAGAGATAATAGTTATGCACTCTTGGACTCTCAGCCATGGATGGCTGTAGCATCACTGGGGAGTAAACAGTCCATGTATGTAAGTACATCTGGTATTTATGGCTAAAAGCTGAATCATTTTTATTTCAATGTTGATATCTGAAGAAAAGCAAGTTTCAAATTGCAAGAGCTGCAGTTTTTGTTTTAGCCTACATTATTAACAACGTTGTCTTAACAAGTTCTAAGTGGGAAATTCAACTTAATAACACTGGGTTGTGAACCACATGTAGGTGAGTTAGACCAATTAGAAACAACCAAACACACGGGTGCTATGACATCAAAACCACAAATAAGTGGCACTCTGGCAAGCTATGCTCAGCATTCAAGCCTCAAGCTAGAAAAAGTGGATATGCTGCCCCCCATCCCCCCAACACAAGAAGACACTTCTGCATATATACATATAAATATATATATAAACATAAAATATGGCCTGTGCAAAAATTATGGCACATTTTATATTTTATTTTTCATCCATGTAAAACTAAACTAAATAAATAAACTATGATGATAAGATAAGAAAATATAATATTTAAGTGTGTTCTCTGTTGAGTGTGTGTTATTTTCACTTAAAAAATCAACATTTGAGTGGGTGAGTGTTATAGTGTTATAACCTTTGCATGTGAGTGTATTGTATTGCAAAAACTTTAACATTAATATGTGTATCATATGTGCACCCTGAGCAACAGGCCTAAACCTGAGTCTCTGAAGAGTTCAGCTGAACACCTTCACTCTCAGATACTAAACTGAGCTTTAGGAACAACCACACCTTCATTCAGCTATGATCTCTATAGATACCGAGAGCAGGACCGTATATGTGCTGGTGCAGACAGAGTGTGGCTGATGGTGCGTAGGCAGCAAACAAAGGCGTGGTTTTCTGAAAGAATTTAAGGTGTAAGAAACTGGCTGAAACCTGTCTCTACTCATACGGTCACATTCTTTCACTCAGCATGGCCTTCGCGTCCTTCTGAAAGATTGCAGATTGTGGTTGATTTGTTTCTATGCATAATTTGTTAACCTGCTTTCACCTGGTTCATCAGTGATCAGGACCACCCCAGGACCACCACAGAGCAGGTATTATTATTGTTTTGTTCTCAGCGTAGCAGTGACACTGACATTGTAGCACATGTGGTACTGGTACTAGTGTATCAGATACAGCAAGGATTTCAACCTCTCAGTGTCACTGCTGGACTGAGAAATTGTCCACCAACCAAAAATATCCAGCCAACAGCGTCCTGTGGGCAGCGTCCTGTGACCACTAATGAAGGACTAGAGGATGACCAACACAAACTGTGCCGCAGCAGATGAACTACCTTCTTTACATTCACCAGACAAAACATAAGGATGAGAATAATGCTGAATGAATAGCAGACAGTATGAAAAATAATTCTACAAAGCAACAATAAGAAAAAGCAAAGGTGAATAACAATGTAATGTTTTTCACAATAGCACACACCCTTGAAAGCCCGACTATTTTTATACAACAGTTTTGCAAATTAAAGAAAAAGCAAAGCAGATGAGCAACTGTTTTAATGTTTAAATACATAATAATGGAAATGTTTATGCTTGAAGATGTAGTAAAATATGTTGTAAATTACTACTAATATTACAAAGAGCAATACTATAAATGACACTATAGATTAAAGGATCTGGGACAAGCTTTTAGTCCTGACCAGTCAAGGACCAGAAGCAGCAGATGGATGGCTATAAGACGATAAAATATTTAGTAAAGGTTTAAAATACTAAATTCAACAACTGAAACAGATACAGGCACTTTTATGTTGACTAACTGTATTTGTACAAGCATTCAAGCTTCTCAAGCATGCTGCTTCCATACCTGAGAATGCTTTATTGTTCCTGGCCTCTTCTGGACTTAGGTGATCAACAAGGAGCAGAGTGGACAAAGCACACAACTTCTTACTTGTTGAGTAAAAGCAGAAATACTTCTGGTTAAATATTACTTGTGTAAAGGTATTCACTCAACATTTGTACTTGAGTACTGGCTTTTAAATTACATAAGTATCAGGAGTAAAAGTATTCTAAATTCTTATAAAATCATTTAATTTTGATGAATACTTTCATCCATCCATCCATCCATCCATCATCTAAACCGCTTATCCTTCTGGGTCGCGGTGGGGTGCTGGAGCCTATCCCAGCTGTCATTGGGCAGAAGGCAGGATACACTCTGGACAGGTCGCCAGTCCATTGCAGGGCAGACAGACAGACATACATACACATTCACACACACACACCTAGGGGCAATTTAGCACGTCCAGTTGGCCTGACTGCATGTCTTTGGACTGTGGGAGGAAACCGGAGTACCCGGAGGAAACCCACACAGACACGGGGAGAACATGCAAACTCCACACAGAAACGACCCTGGTCACTCCGGCCAGGAATCGAACCCAGGTGACAGCGCTACCCACTGCGCCACCGTGCCGCCCCACACAGGCCTCATTAACAGAAATTATTCATCAAAATAATATAACCGCAATAACTCTCAATACTTTTACTTATGATATTTTGATAAAGTATATTTAAAGTAAACCTGAAATCAAAGAGGCACGTCGCCTTTGTTAGTGTATGTTTATCCTTTTTACCTTGCTAGTTTATCTTGTTAGTTAATGTCCATGGTCATATTAAACACAATTCAACATATATCATGATCATCATCATCATCTTTAACCGCTTAGTCCAGATAGGGTCGTGGTAGCAGTTGGGAGAGCAGAGAATCCCAGACGACCCTGTCTCCTGCAACTTCCTCCAGCTCATTCCCGGGGACCCCAAGCCGCTCCAAGGCCAACTTGGAGATATAATCCCTCCAACGGGTCCTAGGACGACCCCGGGGTCTTGTCCCAGTAGGTTGTGCCTGGTACACCCCCACCAGGAGGCACCCAGGGGGCATCTGGATCAGATGCCTGAATCACTTCAACTGGTTCCTCTCAATGCGGAGGAGTAGCAGCTCTACTCCGAGCTCCTCCCAGATAACCGAGCTCCTCACCCTATTAAGTAGAGTGTAGCTTGCCACCCTGTGAAGAGATACTTAAACTCCTCCACCTGGGGAAAGTCCTGTCCCCTTACCTGGAGTGGGCTTGCCATCCGTTTCTGGGCTGGGACCCTGGACTCAGACTTGGAGGTGCTGATCCGCTTACCAACTGCTTCACACTCAGCTGCAAACCGCTCCAGTGAGCGCTGGAGGCATCCATGCGATCCAGCCAAAAGAACAACATCGTCTGCAAATAGCAGAGATGCCACCCTCCGGCCTCCACACATAATGCTCTCTTGACCTCGGCTATGCCTTGACACCCTGTCCATGAATATCATGAACAGGAGTGGAGACAAGGCACAACCCTGGCAGAGTCCAACGCTAACACTGAAAGAGCCTGACCTAATGCTGAGTATGCGAACGCTGTCTTAGTAAGGAGTGTAAGAGAGTCTTATCAGGTTTAACACTCGCTAAACAAACTCCCGCTCACTGTAAACGGCTGTAACGGCCGCGTTTGGCTTTAAACGGAGGAACGGCGGAGAGCGCTCGCGCTTCAAAACCGAACGTCCAAGCGGCGGAGTCGCGCGCTCTGATTGGTCTAAACTCCCGCCAGTCTTTTTTTGTTTGTCCTCCCATAGATCTTTTTTTTCTGGTTCGCACGGCTCTGCTGTACTGAATGAACTGTGCTGATTTGTTTTTGTTTGTTTGTTTTTTTAATCTAGACACAGAATAGAAAACTGCAAACCCTTCAAATACATAAGACAGCTGTGCAGCATTATCATACAGCATCACTGGAGGCCATGTTTTAATATATTAAAGTCAAAGTATGAAGTTGGACATTTAAACAAAAATCTGTTTATTATGTAATTTTACGTGGTGAAACAATACAGGTCCTTATATATTACTACTCAAATACATTTGTTTATTATTGTTCGTGTTTTCCAAATACTAGAGATAATAATTTTGAAAGTTATACAAATTAAAAGTCTAACTTTGGGCAGCCCTGATCTGCTTAAGAGAATAAACAGAAGTGTAGATGTTGAAGAGAGTGAACCAAGTGCTTTTTCTGCATTAAGTTTTGGTGGTATGAGATCTCTAAAGTACTCAGGTTAGCTAATTGTACACACACACACACACTCTCTCTCTCTCTCTCTCTCTCTCTCACACACACACACACACACACACACTCACACGCACACACACACACACACTCACACACACACACACACTAACACGCACACACACACACACACACACACTCTCTCTCTCTCTCACACACACTCACACACTCACTCACACCGGGAGTTCAGAGATTGAATGGCCCGGAGTAGTAGCCCCGGTACCCCATACTACCGGAGGACCTCCCACAAGATATCTCGGGGAACACGATCGTAAGCCTTCTCCAAGTCCACAAAACACATGTAGACTGGGTTGGCAAACTCCCATGCCCCCTCAACAGTCTGTGAGAGGGTGAAAAGCTGGTCCATTGTCCCACGGTGGGATGGAATCCACATTGTTCCTCCTCAATCTGAGGTTCAACTATCGGTCGAAGTCTCCTTTCTAGTACCTTGGCATAGACTTTCCCAGGGAGGCTGAGCAGTGTGATACCCCGGTAGTTGGTACACACCCTCCGGTCCCCTTTCTTAAAAATAGGGACCACTACCACCCCGGTCTGCCAGTCCAAGGCACTGCACCTCTCTCCCATGCTGGACATTGCTGGTGGTGGGCACACATAGTCTCCCCATGTTGCCTCTTCGGGCTGTGCCCGGCTGGGTTAAGGGGCTGCCCGGCCACCAGGCGCTCGCCGAGGGATGCTACCCCCAGGCCTGGCTCCAGGGGTAGGTCCCTTTCCTGGGCAGGGTACACGGTCTTCTGTGTCCGTTTTTCATGGAGGATTTTTGGATCGAGTTAGTCTGGGTCTTCACTCCATTTTCATGTTACAATGTAATGGCTTGGAATGTGAATACATTAATTTAATGAATGTTTTACAGTTTGATCATATAAGATGGTGTTGGGGATATAACAGAATTCAAGTTCTGTTCACCCTGGGAGACCCTACCAGGAGTATATTGCTACCGACGAGATCCCTAGACCACACAAGCCCTTCCGCCACATCAAGGCCCCGATCCAGGAAGGGATTCAACATATATAAAAGACAAAATTCTTGTTTTACCATAATCTTTCATGTTACAATGTAATGGCTTGGAATGTGAATACATTAATTAATATTTTAGAGTTTGATCGTATAAGATGGGGTTGGGAACATAACAGAATTCATGTGGTAGGAATACATATTCATTATACAGAAATACAGAAATCCTCTGGCCATACCTGCAGTTGCACAGCCGGTAGCATGGGACTACTGCCGGTGTTGGACATTTAGACTGGATAGCTCATGTCCAAGATGTGCTTCTGGGCCTGGACTTTTTGGGGGGCCAAGAGTGCCAAATGGACCTAGAGAGTGCCACTTTGAATTCCAGAGGCAGCCACACAGTGGCAATGAAGCCAGCCGATGCCCAATGCATAGTGGAACATGCAGCATCAGAGCCAGTTGCAGTTGCTGCACTCGGCTCTCCACAGTAGAATAAATCCAGTGAGTAAATGCAGTTGAACAACCTAAAATTAAGACTTTAAAACATTTTAAACATTTCTTAAAACTATATTAGTATTTTTACACAAAATAGAACACAGGCTTTAACAGACAAAGAGAAAACTATTTCTATGCGTAGTTTTGTCTACTGGGTTTGATTTACTTTATTATGTAGATCATAGAGAGTCAGTCGGATGACGCTGAGTTGGTTCACTCAACAGCAGACTCGCCCAGGTACCTGAACATGCATTTCCTCCTGAGATGACAAACTAATGCTGTCCAACTGGTTTAAAGCGCAGTCTTTAGCAGCATCTGTTTGGTGAAGAGATGGTCATAAATAACTTCTAGAGAAAAATCAAAAAGATAATTATTAAAGTCTGAACAGCCTGAATTTACTCTGTGGCTTGATGACCAAAAGCCTTTCCATTAGAAGATGGAAGTTCAGACTCCAGATGACAGAGCTCCTGTCCAGACCAACATCACAGCTCAGACAGGAGGAACAGCATGTGCTCCTATGATCGATGGAAACACTGTTCAAGGACCACTGACAGTTATAAACAACATATATGGAGGTGAGTGATAAAGTTTGAGAAGTCTGAGTCTTTAAGTCTTTAAGTTTAAGAATCTGTTTACATTAAAGTTTATCAGAATCTGTATTTCACAGAGAGGTAAAAATTATATTTTGAGGTGGTATACACAGATTTGTTTCACTCATTACTATTACCAGAGGAGGAAAGTAACATTACATCTACTCTCGTTATTGTACATAACATACTGTGTATGTACTTCAGTACATTTTTCCCTGTAAAAGTACTTTTTTGAACATAATTAAATTATAGTACTTTTACTTGCTTTAATGTTTAAATAAAAAAAATCTACAAATGAATCAGGAGAAAACTGAAATACTGATTCTTGAATCATGTAACACTGAATTCCTTTTTACGGTGCACTGCTATGACATAGTTGTTAAACTACATTCTTTCGAGAGATATTTTTAGCGTCATACACACAACTCACTACCACAAACATGCATGCATTTCGTGCTGGTGTTTGGTTTCCTCTATTTCAATCAATCTGATCATATTTATAAGCTAACTTTTACTTTATGATTTTTTTAGTAAAAAAAAGTGAAAGTAACAATAGGCAACTGATTGAAAAATACAGAAATCCACTGGCCATACTGGCAGTTGTATAGCCAGTGGCATGGGACTTCCATTGGTATTGGACATGAGGCCGGCCAGGACATCTAGCTAGGGCTTGTCCATTGGGGCTGAAGCTGGTAGGAAAGAATGCTAGCCTAGCCAAAAAGAACAGCACAGGCAGCAAACAAATAGTGACTGTGGTGGGGTGAACGTCCATATCTACCACATACGTACCAACTTCTACCACATTTCCAACGACACTGAACGAGTTCCATGCACTGCTCCAGTAGACATGGGGTCATCAGTCACAGTGGCCCAGCCAGAAGTGGTACCAGGTGAGCTTGAGCTGGAAGGCATGCCAATTCATCTCTGCACTGTGACCATCGAACTGGCACTGATCACAGGGATTGGACAGCTGACGTTGACAGTCAGGGGAAGAAAATGTGCCCCTTAATCTGGATAGCTGCAGTCCCAGACATGTGCATTCTGTTAATTTTTGTTCACTTTTTCAGCAAAACTATTTCTATGTGTAGTTTTGTATACTTGATTTACTCTGTTATGTAGCTCAGTGTTTATAGACAGTCAGTTGGATGACACTGAGTTGATTTACTTAACAGCAGACTCACCCAGGTACCTGAGCATGCATTTCCTCCTGAGGTAACAAACTAATCCTGTCCAACCGGTTTAAAGTCTGGTCTTTAGCAGCATCTCTTTGGTGAAGAGACAATCATAAATAACTTCTACTGACTGTCAGCGTCAGGCCTGGATTTTTTGGGTAGGCAACGAGTGCCAAATGGACCTAAACCTTTATGAAGTTTTTTTTTTCTGAAAGTGTAAGTAAAAATAGGCAACATATTAATAATTATATGATCTTATATAAGATCATATAATTATATATATATATATATATATATATATATATATATATATATATATATATATATATATATATATATATATATATATTTATATATAAATATTATATGATCTTAAAAATTATAGACCCATTTTGAAAGGATCGTGCTTTGGCCAAGATCCTAGAAACCTTAGTGAATGATCAACTCAAGACATTTCTGCATAGAAATTCAGTCTTGTCAGACAACTAATCTGGTTTTAGAGAAAAGCACAGCACAACATACCCAGCCATTACCACGTCTTGGGATGTCTTAAGACATGTCTAAAGACACATTATGAAGACGTCTTAGGACATCTTGAGGCATGTCTTAAGAAATGAAGACATGTCTTTAACACATGTCTATAGACATGGATCTTAAGATGTCTTGGCAATAATAACATCCCAAGACGTCTCAAGATGTAGGATGCATAATACGTACTTTTAAATTTTACCTATATATTTTTTTAAATAAATCTTTTACTTTTAAGGGAATTTAAAAACGTAACATTATTTATAGCAAAATTCTAGTGATTAAATTTTTTTCATTATTTATTTTTTTTGTTCTATGTAGGATGCATAATGGTATCACTTATTTTAATATATATATTGTATATTATTTTATAAACATACAAACATTACATACATTAGTACATACTACATGTATACATTTCAGAACAAATTTAACAACAAAAGTAATAATAATAATAATAATAATAACAACAATAACAATAATAGGCACATGGTTCCCAGTCTGTAACTTTCTCTACAATAACCATTTTATATGAAACCACTAAATGACTTTGTTCACATCGCAAGGACAGAATCAAGTGTACAAAAATGTGGAATTCGCCTTTAATGTTTCTGTTGCATTAGAAAAGCTTATGGAATCAGTGAAAATCTATTTGTGAGTTCAGACCATGCCTTCAACATGGTGGTAGTATGAGGGAAGACTCTTATGCAACTATTTTTTAATACAGCGTTGCTGCAAAATTAAAAAATCTAATTCAGTTCATTTAAATACCTTTTTATAGTAATTAACCCTTCATGTTTTAAAAATGTGTTAAAAACATTTTTTTTTACAATTAATATTTTACAGTTGCTTCATTTTTTAATGAAGATATCATTTTATCAACTTTTAAAATAATAATAATAAGAAGGAGAACAAGAACAATAATAAGTATGCATAAATTACAGTAATGTAATTTAAAGGGGTATGGAACATCACTATTTTACAGTTTTGTATTTTCTTGTTAATCTGTTAAAAATTCAAAATACTTCTATATTCAAACAATTTACTCTGCAATCCAAAGCATAGCCCATGAAAAAGCATCCACATAGCTTTCAAAAAATATAGATTACAGTTATTGTTTATTGTTTTGACATCTGTGTATATGCATAGTACAATAGCGTCATCACACCTGATATGTTCTACAGACGGGGAAAAACATGTTAACTGACTTTGTGTAGAAATCTGAAATATAATGCAATAAATACACAGTTCCGACCAATGAATCTGATTTTAAGGTCTGCTGTTACTCCGTATATAAGTTATGCTAAAGTTATTAGCAATATAGTACTATGAACAATTATAAATGATGGGAAACAATTTTAAGACAAATTCATATGGACTAAAAAGAAAAACTGACCAACAGAGTAATACAGGGTCTGAACCCCAGCAGTACTCATAACATACCTGAGCCAGATAATGATCAGCTGTCAAACAATTAACACCAGACTCAGATGTGCTGGGAGCTGGAATAGAGCCAAGCTGTGGACATTTTATGTGGACATATGTGGACACAGGAAACAGGACCCAGATAACTCGATGTGCATATGTCCATGCTGTAATGCCTGAACACTAACATTACTTATATCACACTGCTAATGTTACCGATCTCTTCTTTCAGCTGTGATCAGTGTGCTAACCCTGCTGCACTGTTGCTCAGTGTGCTAACCCTGCTGCACTGTGCAGGATAAACTGCCCGCGTTAGTGACCTGAGAGACTCGCTCACTGTAAACGGCTGTAATGGTCGCGCTTGGCTTTAAACGGAGGAACGGCGGAGAGCGCTCGCGCTTCAAAATCGAACGTCCAAGCGGTGGAGTCTCGCGCTCTGATTGGTCTAAACTCCCGCCAGTCTTTTGTTTGTCCTCCCATAGAGCTTTTTTTCTGGTTCGCGCCTCTCTGTACTGAATGAACTGTGCTGTTTTGTTTTGTTTGTTTGTTTTTTTAATCTAGACAGAATAGAAAACTGCAAACCCTTGAAATACATAAGACAGCTGTACAGGATTATTTTACAAAGCATCACTGGAGGCCATGTCTTAATATATTAAAGTCAAAGTATGAAGATGGACATTTAAACAAAAATCTGTTTATTATGTAATTTTACGTGGTGAAACAATACAGGTCTTTATATCACTACTCAAATACATTTGTTTATTATTGTTTGTGGTTTCCAAATACCTGGAGATAATAATTTGAAAGTTATACACAGTATATAAAAAAGTTTGTTCTCTCTTTCTGTTGGGCCAAATTAAAAGTCCTAATGGTCAAACTTTGGGCAGCCCTGATCTGCTTAAGAAAATAAACAGAAGTGTAGATGTTGAAGAGAGTGAACCAAGTGCTTTTTCTGCATTAAGTTTTGGTGGTATGTGATCTCTAAAGTACTCAGGTTAGCTGTTAAGTACATTTACTTCCTATTAGCTCAAAGTTGTTTTATCTTGGTTCCTAGCTTGTTGTCCCTGGTTACAATTGGACATTTGAAAATAGATCAATGTTGTTTTAATCATAGCATGTTTTCTGCAGATGAGTAAAAGGCTGTGACTGACTGTGATTATCTCCTTTGGTAAATGTTACAAATTAAAAGTTATTCTACCATGAACTTCAATGATATAAGGAAACGAGTTTAAACATTTTAAGGTAAGGTAAACGGTTTAAGAATTGATTTTCTTTTTTCTGAATTTTCTTTTGCTATTTTGCCACTGTAAACACATTTCTGCAATAATCAAAAAACAAGACATACAAAAAAAAAAGAATCACAAAAGTACAGCAAGTAAAGCCTTTGTGAATATTCTTTTAGTAATATCACACAAAAACCATAAGATTACAGCAGGCTGTTTCTTGAGGACATACTTGTTATATTCTCATTATATTGTACATTAGGCAGTGCTGTGGTAATCCTGGTAATCCTCAGTAGTAATTTTCAGTTTGGCAGTATCACAGGAATACCACATTCATACCACAGGACTTTTTGTAAAGGACCACTCTTTGGACTCAACTGAACTGTCTTAAGACACAACATCTCTGTGTCTTAAGACAAAGTGATGTCTTAAGTCGTGCCTCGTCTTCAAGACACACTAAATAATTACTTCTTTGTCTTAAGTTGTTAACTTTCATGTCTCAAGACAAAGACAGTGTCTTCACTCATATGTCTTAAGACGTTCTTGAGATGTCTTGGCATAAGAAAATGTCTCAAGACATCTTATAAATACTGTCAAAACATCTTAAGACACAGTGACAGCTGGGTATGAATCTCTGCAGCTACTCTCATCTTAGAAGATTTTTTCAGTGCCACTGATGAAAAGAAATAATGTGCAGTCATTTTTATTTATTTTTTCTCTCTAAACCCTTTGATACAGTTGATCATTCCCTACTTTTATGAAGTCTACAAAATATTGGACTACTAACTGGATTAGAAGCTATTTCTCCTATAGGCAGCAACGTGTTCGATCCTCAGGTCAGTATTATTTAATATTTATACAGCGCCCTCAACAATTGTTGGCACCCCTTGTTAAGATGTGTTCTTAGGCTTCTAATAAGTTTTTTTTTAATAATATAGGACAACAATGCAAAAAAAAAAGAGAAAAATCCAACCTTTAATTCAAGTACATTTATTCAGTGGGAAAAAAATCCCACATTAAGAAATAATTATTTTATATGAAATCATCTGTGCCACAGTTATTGGCACCCCTGATGTTAATACTTTGTACAGCCCCCTTTTGCCAACAAGACAGCACTTAATCTTCTCCTATAACATTTCACAAGATGGGAGAATACAGAGAGAGGGATCTTTGACCATTCCTCTTTGCACAATCTCTCTAAATCATCCAGAGTCCTGGGTCCTCTCCTATGCACTCTCCTCTTCAGCTCACCCCACAGGTTTTCAATTGGGTTGAGGTCTGGGGACTGAGATGGCCATGGGAGGTGCTTGATTTTGTGTATGGTGAACCATTTTTGTGTAGATTTGGCCACATGTTTAGGGTCATTATCTTGCTGAAAGACCCAGTGACGACCCATCTTCAGCTTTCGGGCAGAGGCCACCGGATTTTGATTTAAAATGTCCTGGTATTTCAAAGAGTTCATAATGCCACGCACCCTAACAAGGTTCCCAGGGCCTTTGGATAAGAAACAGGCCCACAGCATCACCGATCCTCCCCCATACTTCACAGTGGGCATGAGGTGCTTTTCAGCATACTCATGTTTTGTGTTGCACCAGACCCACTTAGAGTGTTTGTTGCCAAAAAGCTCTATCTTGGTCTCATCTGACCAAAGCTCACGGTCCCAGGTGAAGTCCCAGTACCACTTTGCGAACCCCAAACATTTACGTTTATGCTTGTAAGTGAGAAAAGGCTTTTTCCCTGCATGCCTCCCAAACAGCTTGTTGGCATGTAGATGGTTGTTTTGGAGACTTCGTGACTCCAAGAAGCTACTCTTTGATGCAATTCTCTAACAGTGAGCTTTGGAGAACTTTTTACTTCTTTTACCATCTCCTCACTGTGCGTAGTGGCAAGATAAACTCGCATCCTCGTCCAGGCTTGTTTGCCACTGTTCCAGTTGTTTTAAACTTCTTGATTGCTCTGACTGTGGAGATGGGCAGGTTTAGGTGAGTGGCTATTTTCTTGTAGTCATTGCGTGACTTATGAAGGTTGGCACACATCTGCCATTCTTGAATAGTGTGTTCTCTTGTCTTTCCTATGTTGAGGAGTGGATAAGAGAAATTGGCCTCTGTGTCATGTCATATTTATAGCCCAGGGAAACAGGAAGTGATGAATTACTAATTAAAGGTTCCTAGATACTCTGATCAACTTTATAAACTACAGTAGAAATGACAGAAAAACTTCAATTACATTTATTTTCTAGGAATTGTTAGGGGTGCCAATATTTGTGGAACAGGTGATTTTATTAAAAATAATGATTTCTTATTCAGGGTTTTTTTTTAATTCACTTGAGTTAAAGGTTACATTTTTCTGCAATTTTTCAGTGTTATGCTTCTGAAATAAAAATTTATTTTAAAGCTTTTAACACATCTTAACGAGGGGTGCCAATAATTGTTGAGGGTGCTGTATTAATGACATTGCCACCTTAATGTTGAGTGCAAAGTAAACTTATATGCTGATGATAGTATCTTGTATTGCTCGACTGACTATATAGGTACTGCAGTAGATAAACTACAGCATTCTTTTAATGCCCTACAATCAGCTTTTTACAATCATAAATTAGTTTTAAATGCTGTTGTGCTTTTTTCCAGAGTGTCTAACATTGATTTTAGCACTTTTAAAATCACAACCCTGAAGGGATCTGATATTGAAAGAGTCAATGAGTACAAATACCTCGGCATATGGCTAAATAACAAATGCATTTTTAAACAACATGTTAACAAACATGCATGTAAACTGAGACAAAAACTTGGCTCTCTGTATCATAACAAAGTATGTTTCCCAAAACACACGAGAAAAAAGGTTGTTGAAGTGATGCTATTGCCTTTTCTGGATTATGGTGACGTGTTATACAGATATGCACATGTAACTACTCTGAAATCTCTAGACCCTGTACTCCACACTGCCTTAAGATTCATCATTACAACACCCATTATTGTATACTATATGAAAAGGTTGGCTGGTCATCTCTGTCTGTGCGTCGGGAGACACATAGGCCTCTTTTTACCTATAAAGTGCTTACTGGCCATTATTTACACTGAGCAGAAATGCCCAGTGTAAATAATGCAGTTTATCAGACTCATTCTAGTGACTGAATCACCCTTAAGGTGCTGAGAGCTTTCACTGAACTGGGAAAATCTGCTTTTAGCTTCAGAGAACCAGCAAACTGGAATTCAATACAGGAAACTGTAAACTTGGTTCACTGGTGTCACATGAACATTTTAAACTTTTAGTCTCTCCACCTAAACACAGACTGAGACTGCTTTATTTGATTTTACTTAACCTATAATATGATTTTTGGTATGTCTTAGCTATTGTTTTACTGTTTATTATTCTTTTTATTCCTTTTATTTATTTTATTAGTCTTCTTTTTATTTATTTTATTGTTTTATTATTTTACTATTTTACTATTGTCAATTTATTGTCTTACATCTTCTGCTTGTTTTTATTTCATTATTTTATGTTTTTATTTAATTTTATCTTTATCTGATCTGTTACTTGTTAAGTTACTATAATGTAATTTTAATGGTTTATTGATTTAATGATTTATTGTTGTTTTCTTACTATTCAATTTTACTATTATGATTTTTATTACTTTATTATAAATTTTTTATTTCTTTTTCCTACCCAACTTCTCAGTCCCTGATTTCTGTATTGCTCAGCTACATTGTAAATGAGGGTCTCCCTCAATGTATTCCAAGTTTAAATAAAGGTTGATTCATTGATTGATTGAAGACATAGTCCAAATGATGTTGAGACCAAGAAAAGACAGAGACTGTTAATTTATGCTCTCCTGTTTTCTACAGTACCATCAAACATCCTAAATTAAAGCATACTGTCACAGCAGATGTGGAAAATGCTTATAGACCATTTACATCTTACCTATGAGGAAGTAAACGGTTCACAGATCACTGACAATATTGATGCAGCAGTTTTGTTCTTTAACTCAAGCTGCTGTTTTTTAAATTTGTGTACTGTTTTGGAAATGGGCGTCTTCTACTTTACTGGGCTATCACATCTTCGTTTTACATAACCCAGCTAAGAGTAAAACCATCCATTTAAATTATGTCATAATTGCTTTCAGGGGCCCCTAGTGACTTGTGCCCCTCACCATGTGCCTATAAAACCCAGGGAATGATCCAGGCTTCTCTGTACAGCATGTGTTTCTCCAAATAAAGAGCTTTATTTGGTTCTTTGCAGCGTCAAATCTTTCCTTTTCTACTTTAACTCTATAATATTTGCTTAAGCAAAAAATATATATATATGTGTGTGTGTGTGTATATATATATATATATATATATATATATATATATATATATATATATATATATATATATACACATATATAAGCATATAAGCAAAAACAGAATGACTTGTGGGTTTGTTAAGGCATGAGCACACTGAATTAAAGCAAACTCTTTCATTGGTGTGGTTGAACAGCAGCATTTTTAGCTAAGCAGGTAACGACTACTAAGGCAGCTAGAATTGTCACAAAGTGTCTATCAGGGACTTACAGACACATTAATGCCTGTGAACAAACTTGCTACCATGGCTACCACCCCAGACAGGATTCCTGAAGAACAATATCAGGACTACTTTTTGGGCACTACATGCCAGAAGACAATATTACAAAACTGACCGCAGGAGTCAGCAGTGAAAGTAGCACTCCTGCTAGCCCAATGACCAGCTGAGGGAGAGTAATGGACTGTTAGTGCTTTTGTGTGCTACTGATAAAGACAGCCAACTACCTAAGCTGCAACAGTAGAAAAGCCCCAGAAGAGACTTAGGTGTCTTATTTTTTAAAGCAGTGTTTAAGATAATGATGGTTTTGTTTTCTCAATCCTTCACATCCCAAAAAAATTGAGGGAATGGATTTTTCTTTCAGTTTATATCTTTAACTCCACTTGCAGGTCATGTTTATAGTCTTTCAGACTAAAACACAGACTTTTCTCATTTGACTATCTGTTTAGCAGTGGATCATCTTCAACCACTCTAGTAGTAAGTGCAGGTTGATTACCTGATTACCTATTAAAAATATAAGGGCTCCCGAGTGGCGCAACCATCTAAGCGTTGGCCCTATCATCAGGAGATCGCGAGTTCGATCCCTGGTGATGCTACAGCCATCCGTAGCCGGGAGTCCGAGAGAGCACAATTGGCCTCGCTCTCTCTGGGTGGGTAGGATGGCCCCTCCCTCTCCTCCCCATCACTCAACGCGATGCTAGTCAGCGCAGGCGTCTGTTAGCTGACGTAACAGATCTGCCGGTTGGCGCTTTCCTCCGAGCGCGTTCGGCTGTCCAGTGACGTTGCGTGAGCGGCAGTTCGAAAAGAAGCCGTGGTTGGTTTCACAGGTCTCGGAGGAAGCCTGTGTTAGCCTTCACCCTCCTAGCGTTGATAGTATCGTGTGATTGGGGGAGTCCTAACTAGAGGGTGGAATTGGAAACGACAAAATTGGGGAGATAATTGGGTAAAAATAAAAAAAATAAATAAAAATAACTGTAACCTAAACCAAAAGATTGCTATATAAAGTATATAAAGTAAAACAATCTCTTTGTAAAGCTATATTATTAAATGAAGACTATAAAAAATCAACAAGGCTTTTACATAAAATATTTGACTTAACACAAGTTAAACCGGAGAGCTGCACTCTTTTATGAAACAAAATGATAATTAAAGGAGACCTAATTGTCTGCACTTACATGGAGACTGAAGGATCTGAGACTAAATCTCTACAGTTGTCTAATTTTTTGGGTTCAACAGCTATGCAAATGCAATATAGTAAAAAAATTACTCTCTCTTTTTTGCCTTATTTACCTTATCTCTTGCTTGCCATAGTAAAAGACCAGACATCTCCTTTTGAGACCTCAACAATAATTGTAAATAGAGGCCATTCTTAATATTTTTAACCCATCATTCAAAAACTACTGAGGAAAAATATAATGTAACAGCATACATCACACTTTCTAGCCATGTTTATTATGTATTATTCATGTAATGCTTTGTAAGCAGTACTCATAAGTTAACATACAACCAGTTCTTATAATGGGTTCATACTAGGTGTATAAATAATATGTTGATCATGTAAGCTTTTCTTTGGCACTGACAATATAATATGACTTGAGCACAACTTATAATGTATTATGTTAACAGTTCATAATGTATAATAAACACAGCAATAACATAATACATTTTTATATATCCATATAGCCTTGTTTATAAAGTCTTATGAATACATTATAATGTGTTATAAATGTATTTATAAATTCTTATAGATGTGGTATTTATAGAGACTATTACTAAGTTCTGAATTTCTATCTCCCCTCCAGCTCAAGAAGCTTCCACTTCCAGCAGCAGCTCAGCTCAGGCTGCAGGCTCTCCTGGTGCTTCTGTTCTCACTGAAGGTAAGTTTGAAGGTCTGTTTGTACAAACCCCATTTCCATAAAAATTGCAACATTTTGTAAAATGCAGGAAACATGAATCTTTAAACTGACAAAGGTACAAAGAAAAGATTTCGGTAACACTTTCTATGAATGTCACCTTTGTAAGCATCTATAAACACATTCATAACATGTTATAATGCCTTCATAAGGCATTATAAACATGGCTTTAAATATTTATAAAAATGCATTACACATTATAGCCATGCTTATTATGCATTATGAATTGTTAACATAATACATTATAAGTACTGATCATAACAAATTATAAGAGCTCATAAGTTGTATTTGTCCGCTCTAAGTAAAGTGAAGCGTACTGTACTAAAGCCTCCTCCAGTGTTCAGAGTGAGGCTTCAAGTTGAAGTATTTACTGAAGGATTTACTGAAACACTAAAACATACACAATAAAGCTCATTACAGGCTTCAAATGTCAGAGTTTAAACTAGAGCTGCCATCAGTGTTTTACCCAATGTGGGAAAGGTAATGTACACCACCGTTAGCTTGGAACATGGCTATAAAGTGTAATTCATTTTTATAAATGTTTGTAATCATGTTTATAATGCCATATGAAGGCATTATAACATGTTATAAATGTGTTTATAAATGCTTACAAACATGACATTCATAGAAAGTGTTACCAAGATTTCCAGTGTTTTCACTAACCAACTAAATTGTATTTTGTAAATATATATCCCAGTATGTGCCCCCGCATGAATGGCATCTTCACATATATGCAAGTCACCATGCCATGGGCACTGATACCCCCCCATACTATGACAGATTTTGGCTTTTGCACCTTTCGCTGATAAAAGTCTGGATGGTCCCTTTTGTCTTTGGCACAGAGAACTTAATGTCCGTTTTTCCCAAAAAACAAACTGAAATGTGGACTCATCTGATGACAGCACACATTTCACTTTCTTTTGGACGTGTCTGAGTTTAGATCTCGGTATATAATTGATCTGTATATAATTAATGTTTGGCTTTGACCTTGCATAACAAGTTTCAAGTGACATGATGTAGCAGTGGACTGTGTTAACTGACAGCAGTTTTAAAATGTACTCCCAAGCTCATGTGGCCATTTTAACACAGTAGCATGACAGTTTCTTATGCAATACTGTCTGAGGGCTCAAAGGTCACACACGTTTAACAGTGCTTTCCAGCCTCATCCTACATGGAGATTTCACCAGATTCCCTCAATCTTTTCACAATATTATGTACGGTCGATGGTAAAAGACCTACATTTTTTCCAATCTTGTGTTGAGAAATGTTCTTTTTGAACTATTTGACAATTCTTTGATAGGGTTTCGTACAAAGTAGTGAGCCACAACCCTTCTTTGCTTGCAAAGACTGAGCCTTTAGTGGATGCTCCTTTTATATCCAATCAAGATACCCTTGCCTGTTACCACGTCCTCTGTTTATTGTGCTGTTTCAAAATGGTGTAACTTTAATATTCTATAAACTTTTCACAACTTGTTAATTTTTACCCGATTTTTCTCCCCAATTTAGTCGTCTCCAATTCCACCCGCTAGTTAGGACTCCCCCAATCACACGATGCTATCAACACTAGGGGGGTGAAGGCTAACACAGGCTTCCTCCGTGACCTGTGAAGCCAACCACCGCTTCTTTTCGAAGCACAATGCCTAGACGGTTGCGCCACTCGGGAGCCCCTCGTCACAACTTTTTAAAGTGTGTTGCAGGCATTCAGTTAAAAATTTGTTTATATTAGCAAAATACTATGAAGTTTAGACAACAAATTAAAAGTAATTTCTTTGTCATTTTGTCAATTAAATAAACGTTCAAGAGAATGAAAAAATATGAATGAACAAACTTTTTTTTTTTGCATGTCCCAACTTTTTTGGAAATGGATATCTGCTAATTTACTAGGTATTCACTGCAATGTTTAGTAAATAGTTTTCAACTATCTTTTGACCACACTTCACACTGCATTGAGCTTAAACTACAGTAAAAGGGAATGCATTGAGTTGACAACTAGACATTTTAATATAGAGTACTGATAAATATTTTTGTCAATCCATAATAACTAATAGGTTCTACTAAAAGCTCATAGAATCCAGTTCCGATTTCACAGCTGTAGTGTATTTTCCTCAGTATTAAAATCCAAGTTCTGTTTAAGGTCTATTTATAGCACAAACTTGTACATAAACCTTTTTTTTAGTTTGAGCATCACTTGTCAAGTTACATTTTGTTATTGGTTTTTGAAAAGAAGTTACACCACCTCAGCATGGAACAAACATTAATATGATTTATTTCCGCCAATTTTAATGCACAATTATTACTTATTTTGCTGGATTTAACAGAAAAAAAACATAAAATGTGGTCTGTGCATAAATTTGGACAGTACTTTCTGTTCTTGATTTAGCATTTTATCCCCACTTTTCCTTGAAGAATGTTTCCACTTCAGACATATTCATGGTTGTCTCATATCTACTGCATATATCACGTCTAACAGATATTATTTTTAAATAATATTCTAGGAGGGGGAAGATGATTTCAGAAAATCTTTTGTATGTTAAAGTAGTTTGATGTTGATTTTGATTTTCCATTTCCTGTGCCACTGACTACCACACCACCCTAAAGTATAATAGATCCACTCCCCATGCTTAAAAGCTGGCAACAGTTGGCAAGGTATGCTTCTCCTTTTATTAAAATAAAAAAATATGATGAATATAACCAGAGAGGTACAATTTTCTTTCATCAGACACCAGCACTTGATTCCAAAATGCCTCTGATTTATCACAGGCCTTGTCCAGACTACATACACATTTTGGCATATCCACATTGATTCTAGACTGATTTTTGATATTCTGGATAAGTAAAAACCACATAAAATCCAATTTGCATATGGTTTGAAATGGGATTGAGGAAGTGCTGGGATCAAGAACAGTGCAAAAGATTCATGCTTATGCGAGAGAATTTTGAAGAATTTTCAGGGGGATACAATGTACCTCCATCTCTCCTGCATCCGCCTTTGCAATCTGAATCACCAGCATAGCTACGTAGTTACTGACACCTACGTCGTTACCAAATTAACTTATGTAGATAGGTTGGTGATGTCTGGACACAGAAACCTGATCTGATCACTTGCACATAACAGTGCATACAGTCATCTCAAAAGATCTGATTTGAGATACAAATCCGAATTGCCTGCAGCCTGAACACAGCCTGAAGACTTAACTTAACAGATTGTAAATGGACTGAGTATTTCACACTATCCAAATGCTTTTCTTGCTGAACCAAACAGAACTCAATGAACTTGCACGAACCCATGTTCTCCCGTTATTCTGAGACGCAAATAAACAATTGAGGAGCAGCAAGCTGCTGCTGCTGCTGTTCTGCCGCTGTTTGCGCTGACACAGTAAAAAAACAGCAAGTAAACATATGTGAGGGTCATGGATTATAAAATGTGACCAGTGTGGTATTTTTTAAAGTTTATATGTATATAAACTTGACTGTGCTCATGTCTTAAACACAGCTAATTAAAAAGCTTCCCACCACACAGTGACTTTTCACCATTTTTCTTGTTTACTTCTTGTATTTTCTACTTTTATGCCCTCAGTCAGGTTGATAAAATCAAACGTTTTATACACTCCATCTGGTCTGAAACACAATCGGGAGGCTGAAAATCTGAGTCTGCGGCTTTCTCACACTCCTTGATTCTCTTTCTCCAAATGTCGACTCTGAACGACTCGAACATCTGCAGACTACAACCAACCAGCACACACCCAGCCAGACTGACAATCGGGGCGAAAATCAGGGTTAAAGTCATGTAGTGTACCTAAGGCACACTTGCACACTTCAGATGTTGACTTTTGTTGTGATCACAGTTCAGGTTAGTTCTGATTACTCTACCATGTAGATGATGTTTATGCAACAACAGCACAGTGGGCCAGAGAAAGGTCACATTTATTAATAAATATATTATTAACATAAACTATAAATTATAGAATTCAAGTAATTTATTATACTCTGGAATTGTCTACACCTGACTTGGATTAAGGCCTAATGAGCAGGGGCACTTTAAATCAGAACCTGACCACTGAAAGCCATAGTCTCTCATGTTTTAGAATTTGCTGAGTGCATTCCCAAACGAAGCTGAAGTTTGCCCCCCCAAACACATTACTGAGCAATACATTTCTACACAGTTTTGGAAAGGAACAATGAGAAAAACATTTATCTACTATTTTATTCATACATATTACTACTTTTGTGCCTAGGTAAGCCTGAGCTTTAAATTGCCCATGCTAATAAGTCAATTGGTGAAGCATTCAAAACACTATTGCAGAAACTGAATTTGTATACACCACATTTTACTTAGAAAATCAACAAAATTTGACCATGAATGTCCAAACTTTCTATTACAACTGTAAACTGCTTAAGAATGTATTTTACTTCCACTGGAAGTGTTAACTGGAGGGCTCATATTAATAAACTAATAAAGTAATGGACTGACCCATAAGATGGCACTGGGGACTCCTCTGTAGGAAAATAGCAAAGTCAAATAGACAAGGGCGTGTTAAAACTTGTATTTAAATGGGCAGACAGTCTTGTCTCCTGCTCTCCCTAGCTCAACCCCTTTCCCATCTCACTCATCTGTGTGCCGTGTAGCGTCACTCTTTAATCATTGTCATGTTCCATGTAAAACATTGTATTTTCTTTGTACATCCCTCCAGTGTGTCAGTTTGCTATTTATGTTTCCTGTTTGTTTTTATGTTGTGTATATTCTACTTTTTGCTGGTTTATGATACATTTTGGGTTTTGTTTTTATTATCATCAGTGTATTTCTTGCTCAGTTTCTAGAGATTTTCTAGAAAAATTAAATATGGCAGTTTGATAGGAGTAATCCTGAAACCTAACATAAATATTCCTAAACACCAACATATTTTTCTTCTGTTATCTGTGTCTGCTTATCAGAATACATCACTGTGTCTAAACAAACACACAAATCTGAACTGGAGAAGATATTTAGAAGTATAAATGAAGGAGTTTCACATGATGGAAACTCAACACTTCTGAATAAGATTTACACAGAGCTCTACATCACAGAGGGTGGAATTGGAGAGGTCAATAATGAACATGAAGTGAAACAGATAGAACCATTTAGGAGACGATTAAAGCAAGAGACACCGATCAAATGCAATGACATCTTCAAACCTATACCTGGAAAAGACAAACTCATCAGAACTGTGCTGACAAGAGGAATCGCTGGAATTGGAAAAACAGTCTCTGTGCAGAAATTCATTCTGGACTGGACTGGAGGAAAAGAGAATCAGGATGTTGCCTTCATATTTCCACTTCCTTTTAGAGAGCTGAATTTGATAAAGGAGAAAAAGCTCAGCTTGATGGATCTTCTTCATCTCTTTTTTCCACAAATCAAAAAATTTCTTTTAATAGACTTAATAAACTGTGCTGACTACACAGTCATGTTTATCTTTGATGGTCTGGATGAATGTCGACTTCCACTAGATTTAGAGAAAAATGAGATTTTATCTGATGTAACAGAATCAGCCTCAGTAGATGTGTTACTGACAAACCTCATAAGGGGAAAGCTGCTTAGTTCTTCTCTTCTCTGGATAACGGCTCGACCAGCAGCAGTCAATGAGATCCTTCTTCAGTATATTAATCAGGTTACAGAGATACGAGGATTCAGTGACCCTCAGAAAGAGGAATACTTCAGAAAAAAGATCAGTGATCAGAGCATTGCTGAAAAGATCATTACACATATAAAGTCATCAAGAAGCCTCTACATCATGTGCCACATACCGGTCTTCTGCTGGATTTCAGCCACTGTTCTGGAGAAGATGTTGAGTGAAGCAGAGAGCGCAGTGATCCCCAAGACTCTGACTCAAATGTTCACATATTTCCTGAAATTCCAGATCAAACACAGCAGCCAAAAATACAGAGGAACAAGTGACACTGATCCTCATCAGACTAGAAAGATTATTCTGGCACTGGGAAAACTGGCTTTCCAACAGCTAGAAAATGGCAACACAATCTTCTATGAGGAAGACCTGAGAGAGTGTGGCATTGATGTCAGAGAAATGTCAGTGTTCTCAGGAGTCTGTACTCAGATCTTCAGAGAGGAGTCTGCACTGCACCTGGAGAAAGTTTTCAGCTTTATTCATCTAAGTGTTCAGGAGTTTCTTGCTGCTTTATATGCATTTCTAACTTTCATCTCTGACCACAGAAATGTGCTAAAGCGAGCCACTGGATTTTTTGCTTTCTTCAAAAATTTGGAAATGTCTGACTTCCTTAGGTGTGCAGTGGACAAGGCTTTAAAGAGTGAGAATGGACACTTGGACCTTTTCCTCCGCTTCCTTCTGGGCCTCTCACTGGAGTCCAATCAGACTCTCTTACGAAGGGTACTTCCACAAACAAGAAAGAACTCAAACAGTAAAGAACAAATAGTCAGGTATATCAAGAACAAGATCAGAGAGAATCCCTCTTCAGAGAAATCCATCAATCTGTTCCACTGTCTGAATGAACTGAATGATCATTCTCTAGTGCAGGAAGTACAAATGTACCTGAACAGAAGATGTGATGATCGTCTAAGTGGGGTTAATCTCTCTCCTGCTCAGTGGTCAGCTCTGGTGTTTGTGTTACTGAACTCAGAAGAGGAGTTGGGTGAGTTTGACTTGAGCAAATATGACCTATCAGAGGAATGTCTTCTGAGACTGCTGCCAGTGGTCAAAGCATCCAGTAAAGCAGTGTGAGTGTTTACATCAATTAATATTCATCTGTTTCACTATGTGTCAAGATTATAAGGACCATGTTAGTAGAACATACTTGATGTGAAAATGTATAAATGTGAAAAGGCCATCTACGAATTTGGGTGTAAAGAAATCAGAATCTCGTGCACCCATAAAATAATATGATCTGTATGTCCCAGTACTAAAATCTAATACATATTTGGCATGCAGCCTCTGTCTGGACAGTCAGATCAGCATTCAGAAACTTTTAGTTCAATCCAACTTAAACTTGATCATAATTCCACACTGTCAGGTATTGTCCTTTAGGGCAAATAGAGAACAGCTGTGACTACTAGTGTTGCTTCCATTTTGTTTGTTTACTTGTGGATGAGCAGTCCTGGTGTTCTGTCTCTGACTTTTAACATTCACTCTGAAACACATTTCTCTTCCAGGCTGTGTGATTGTAATCTCACAGAGAAAAGCTGTGAAGATCTGGCCTCAGCTCTCAGCTCAAACTCCTCATGTCTGAGAGAACTAGACCTGAGTTACAATAAACTGCAAGATTTAGGAGCACAGGAGCTCTCTGCAGGACTGAAGAGTCCAAATTGTAAACTGGAGAAACTTAGGTAAGATCATCATTTTCTTACTGTGGACGTAGGATCTCTGACACTACCATGTAAGACTTTTTTCAATGTTCCAACTGAAATGCATAGTTTTGAACATCTGCCATACATCCATTTAAAGGTATGTTATCTTAATCTATCATTATAGCTCTCTTAGCAGATAGCTCCAAAAGTATTGGCACCCTCTGTGAAAATGAGTAAAAAATGACATGAAAATATATCTTTGTTAGCACAATCTCAGTATATACCTTTATAGATATACGTATAAAATAACAAAGTTGAGTAAAGTCAACAGACGTGGCCACAAATCAGCTTTACAGAAAATCTGGGCTCCAAGAGCAAGAGGAAGAAATCTTTAGAAAAACCAAGACTCAGAAGGGGAACCCATCCTCCTCTGGTCAACACCAGATAACAAAACCAAAATTCAACAAGATCCGTATGAGAAGGGGATAAAATTTTATATATCTTATATTGAATTATTATACAATATTGCATATACTATATACACTATTGCATATAAAAAAGCAAAAAGAACAGCCCGTCATTACAAAGAAGTATTTAGATTATCCAATGAGAACCAATGACTATTGTTAGAGGTCTATCAGAGTAACATAGAGAAATAGATCCATGAAAATCAGTCACTGTTACAGGTGAAAACCAGTGACTACTGTTAGGAGTGTATGACAGTAAAAATGAGTGTCACACCCATGAATGTCAATGACTACTGTTAGAAGCCTGTCATGATAACATGTGCCGCATTGATTGGCATCCCTGGAAATTCTTTTGTACAAAACGGATGGTAGCATTTTGGGGTCACTGAGTATCCAAAACAACAATTAGACACTACCTCCATGCCAACACACTATTTGAAAGGCACACTCAAAGTACACTTTTTTGCTAGGCACTACTGGAACTTGACTGAAACTGGGTTCTTTTATGAGATGAAAATGAGAGCTTTTAGGCAATACATTCTGGGGCCATTTTTTCTTCCATAGGCTGTAGGAACATTATAACATTAAGGACCCCATATAGTATCAGAAGATTTTAAATCAAAATCTGGCTGCCTCTGCAAAAAGATCATTTATGATGGGATCTTTCACAGGGGCCACATCTAGCATCCAAATACAGTATAGGCTATTTATTCCATGACATTCAGTAATTGCTCTTAATTTTCAATCATTAATATATTCTGTGTCTGTGTGTGTGTATATGTGTGTGTGTTGAGCTGCAAGTATAAGGAGTTTTTCTTCTTCTCTATGCAGCCTGCCTGACTGCAGTATTACAGATGAAGGCTGTGCTGATCTGGTTAAAGCTCTGAAATTAAACCCCTCACACCTCAAAGATTTGAATATGAGCTGGAATAAACCAGGAGATTCAGCAGTGAAGGAGCTCTCTGATCTACTGGAGGATCCACACAGTAAACTGGAGATATTACAGTGAGTTACTGATTTCCTGTCACTACACACACACACACACACACACACACACCCCAAATATGTTATTAGGATGATCTGAATAACCTCAGCTTATTACTTACAGTAGTGTGTGTGTGTGTGTGTGTGTGTGTGTGTGTGTGTGTGTGAGAGAGAGAGAGAGAGCGAGAGATAAAAAGAGAGATATGTGAGTATTTTTATTTAACTTTACTTACCCAAGAAAATAAACTCTCTGAGATTAAATATCTCTTTTTCAAGACTGTCCTGGCCAGTACAGGCAGCAGCACATAACAAAATGTTCCTACAAAAGTACATTATAAAGAGAAAACAATCAATCAACAACCCATAAATTAATCATTCATAACACTGACAAACAATTTTATATACTTCCACTTAATGAAGAATGTTTTTAAAACTATTCAATGACACAAAGTCCCTGAAGTCTTTCTGTAACAAATTGCAGTCAGACGGTGTAGCATAACTAAAAGCTTTTTTTTATAGTTTTGTATGTATGGTGGGGAACTTAAGAAGGTACAAGAAGGGACACACATTCATAGCCAACATCCAGAAGGCAGAAACCTTCAGCCTGCACAGACTGTGTTCTACCAGATAAATAATTCTTAAACCACAGAATGATGCAGAGTGAAATCTTTATCTAATGAAACAGTTATGTCATTAAGTGTGTTTACATTCACTTAATAATCTGATAACTGCAGAAAATCAGATTTTGTCAGAAAATTCATTCACCATGTACTTGGGTAATCAGATAATGGACAAACACCAGGTCTACATGAGTCAGGCAGTAATTGGATTTCTGCTTTGCAACCAACCAATAAACTCACAGAAGGACACATGACTTAAATGTAACATAAAACACATGATCATGCCATGGCTTTTTTAAAACATTGAGCCACTTTGTGACTGCCGCTGTGACTGTAATATGTTTTTTTATGAAACCTGATTAATTATCAGATGAAATAATTTTTACAGTTACCAACTCCTTCAGCTGCTCACTCATAGATTCTGAAATCTATGCTACAGCTGAAAGTTTAGAAATCATTCTATAATTATTCAACATTGTAGGATCTCCTCTTTTTTATATCTGAATAACATATTCACATACATGTGAATAACATATGCAACAACAATGTAACTACTAATGATTTAGTCACTGTTACACTGTTAACTTCAGTTTTGCACCATGTAATTACACTAGTGTATCTTAATAGTTGTTCATTTGTAATCAGACTGGAACAGCAGTTTTGTTCTGTTCTTTTCCAGCAGTAAAAGAAAATATGTAATTACTTACATTAGCACATGTTCTGTAATGTGACTGTACAGCAATGTGCCCTTATCTTAAAATGTATCTTTTATGACATTAATTAAATGTGTTGAATTACCCCCAAAGCAATGTCTATATTGCCACCCCATTATTACACAGTACCTACATAACAACTACACAGGAACTGTCCACTTATTTTAAAGTGTAACTTTTATGTAAATACTGTGGAATAACTGTTGTTACAGGGTAAGCTGATCACATCACATAGATTAATACCATTCTGTAATTACACTGTACCTTTATAACAACTGCACAGGAACAGTCCACTTATTTTAAAGTGTAACTTTTACGTAAGTACTGTGGAATAACTGTATTTCACTATATTTCTCCAAATAATTTCAGTATGTAACTTTGCAGTAGCTAAATAGCACAGAATTACAAATGTTTTCATATAGTACACATTATCACAGACAAATTAGATTTGAAATCTTTTTTGCATGTCCATTTAAACTCAAACTTCTCAAATCAAACACTTCTTAACACTGAAGAAGTCTTATCACTTCTCACAGTAACCTTTAATGTCTACTGATGTACAATAACAGACAAACTGTAAAAATGTACCCAGTACATTTACTGTAGGCATTTTTTAGTATAACTTAAAATAAGATAAAAAAGGACTGTCTTAAAATATTATATGTATCAAACATCTAAACATCTAACAGTTCACAGATGAATAATGTCTTACATCTGCAAATTATTCTTTGCAGTTTGAATAACATTGTTTTTTTATTATTGTTTTTTTAGTTATTTAACTTTCACTGATCTTAAAAATTAAGTAAAGCAAATGCAAATCCTAAACATATAACAATCCAAAGGAAAAAAAAAACAAACAAAAAAAAACAACAACCAATCAAACAAAAAAACTGGCCAGTATGATTGATTTATTTCAAATTGTAAGTAAATGGGAGCAACAAACCTGCACTCTTTTGTGCATTTATGGCAGACCGGACTTCTGCTGTAAGTGCTTCCTGATACCTTCTCCTGAGAATCAATCAGCTTCTCACTAGGTGAAAATTTAGGGATAGATTTGAAAAAATCTGGATTCACTATCTGAAGTTCTGCTACAACAGCAGTTAATGCCAAAGTGTTTCTGTCGACACCAACTTTTCTTGAAGGCCCTATTCATACTCCCCTCCTTTTTGAAGGCTTTAAGAGTCATCTTGTACCATTTCAGGACACCCTCTGGAGTTCTCGCTAAACAGAAAGAAATAAAATATTATTAGAGTTATTGTACTCGTGAAAAATAATGTTAAGGTCAAGTACATAGCTAGTTTCTTAACCTAGCTGCTGACAGCTTGATAAGTAAATCAGATAAAATAGGACTGTACAACACTCATATTAGTAATTACAACATTGTGTTTACAGATATCAATGCACTTGTAAACATGCCATTCTTTGTATTATTTTAATAAACTTTGCTTTCTTGTACAAGATGACAAGTCTTTCTTAGCACCTTAGCACCTTAGCACCTGATACTGCTACTAGCTACAATGTGGGCTTTAGTGTTGGCTCATCTGAAGGGGCAGCTTCTGTCACTAAAATCTGCTACTGGCCTACAAGCATTATTATTTTCAAGCATATTTTTAATTGAATAACACTGTTAAATGTTCTCTTCTATGTGCTGAACAGTAACTAAAAGAGGCAGGACTTTCTCAGAACAGTTAATTATAGAATAGCCTACAACTAACATATTGAAATTTTCTAATAGTCAGAAGCCAGGGCCTGCTGACAATTTTGCAAATAGAAGCCATTACCGCATGTTTCTGGCTATACACCTCTTCTCTGGAGACTCTTTTTTTTCTATAAATTGAAGTCACCAAATCACTTCTTTATGGCCCACGCTTTGTGCATGAGGGTTAGTTGTAGCATTTAAATTTTCCCTCAATGGAGCTAAGGGGTCTAGCCAAACCCACTAATTATACGGAGTGTTTACATGCTTTTGATCATATAGTTCACCTGAGTATTACTGTACCCAAAACTTAAATAAATGTTATTAGCATTGTCATTAGTTCATGAATTCACAGCAAACAGTCAACATCATCACATAAAATCAACATTTTTTATGTTTAATGTTCTGAGTTTGAGAAGGACAGTACATATCATCTTGATTTTAGCCACAGAGCACACAAATAAACACTTCTTTTAAGTCTCCATACTTAAGAAATTCACTTTGCGCGGAATATAATATCTTATTTACAACCATGTCAATTTGCACGGGATTAATATAAGCTGAGGTACTGAGTCTGGAAAAAGTACTGACATGACAAATTCAGATGCGATGCAAACTGCTGAGAAATGCCATTAAACTGCTTGCTGACTAATATTAAATAATATATACATGTAATATCCTATTACATTGTATTGTTAAAACACTAGATTGTTAAGGGGTATTAATAAGGTGTTTATCTACAGTAGAGTAAATTTTCAACTGTCTCTGCTAGGGGTTTTCCATAGTGCAACATACAGTCTGAGGAAAATTCGCAGCATTAAGCATTTTCCAAACAGCCTAAATGTCCTGATAGTTCAGAGGAGTTGTGACATTATGAAAATATATTTCATGGTTTCCAACATGCATCTACAGCTGAATTCCAGAGTGCATCCGCCAATGTCCACAGCCTTTTAACTAAGAAAATATGCTAAATAGTTTTTGATATTGCTGGGCCTACAGCCTATCTGCTTGGTTAGAACTTACCAAGGAAAGTTAAATATTTAATTATTTCACATAACACTGAGCAAAATCACTTCTTTGATAAGAAACAATTTTCTGTCTATTGCTAAAAATGATGCAGGAGTTACAAAGCCAGGCCCATATCAACAAAATACTGTTGTGCCAGTGAAGGCACTGTGCACTGTTTGTAGAGGCAGTGCCTTCACTGGCACAACAGTATTTTGTTGATATGGGCCTGGTTTTGTAACTCCTGCATCATTTTTAGCAATGGATGTTTTAAAAGAAAGTAACTAAAAATTCTGTAGGGGCAAATTACCCCTAAAATCCAAATCAAACACCAACGCTGTTGCTAAGGAACAGGTCATCTGTGATAAAGTAAGCTAGCTGATAATGGCCAGAGATGTTAAATTATCTAAACAACTACTTGATTTAATTTGCCGTTGTAACAAAGGTAAAGGCAACAGAAGACTAATCAAATGGCTGTGGAAGAAAGGACTGCTTTTCAGTAAACTATTTTGTCACCGCTGTGGGAGGGAGATGAAATTTTCAACACACAGTGGGTCAGATGGATTCATACGGTAAGTTAATTTAGCCCTATGTGAAAAATATAACTTGGTTAGAGCTGGAAAGTTATAATGCTTGTATTAATCCAGTCTTTTTTTTTTTTAAGAGTGTGTCGTAGGAAAACCCACCACAAAGTTACACTATCAATTCATGCTGGATCTCTGTTCAGTAAATCCAGGGTACCTTTGTGCAAGTGGATGGAGTACATTTACAGGTATGTAAAGTTGTCTCCCAATAAGCTAAACTTACAAATTGTATATAAACACCATAAGTAAAGAGTAGTGTCATTAAAATACAATGTGGAAAAAGATTACTATAATAATTACTATTGATATGCTTTACCCCTTATAATGCCAGTCTTATTACATACTAAGGCTTATTTTTCAGTATCTACACAGACTGCAGTGCAAACTGGCTGAACTATTCTTAGATTATAAAAATGTGTAATAAAGGGTTGGGCCCACTGTTGGATCCTGGCCTTTTAAAGGGTTTACCCCTTTTTTAAACATGGAAAGATGTTAATTATTGCATATGTTATTTGCTTAGACTTCTGCTAATTCTGCTGAATTTTGATAAGGTTTTCTCAGCTGAGACAGATGGATCTGGAGTTGCCCAGAGCTCAACAACATTATCCAAAATGAATGCACTGCTCAGAAAGGTATGAAATGTCAATAATGATTTACAGTACATGCTACTACTTGCATTTGTGACATTTTCATGAACAGTAGAGTAATGCTTCAAAACTGTTATATAATTAAGTTGGCTTGACAAAGCTAACTTACTGTTCTTCGCATTCTTTTTTATTATTCTAAAGGTCAAACAAATTGAATATTTCTCCATCCACAGTTTTTGAGCTAGAACCACCAAACTTTGCACCTTCTTTGTTTTTAATTTATGAAACATACAAGTTTTTACAGGCTTCATTCAGACATGAATTTAAAAAAAGTGAATTTAATGAATGAACATTAAATTATAATGAAGCAATTCTGATGTAGTTAATGTAAAGTTATAGACATTTTAAGAATACATTCATTAACACTTCATTTCACTGAACCTAGCCTTCAGTCTTCACTAAGCCTTCAGTAAAGCACTGTTACATCAGAAATGCAATAAACAAAAGAGCTGTTATGACCATATTTACAAACACTTTGAACAACAAGGAATGCAATTTGGAGGTCTTCAGTAGGCTTACTGTATGCTTAATATCATATGCTATTTATGTCCTGTATAACATTTAATTTATTTATGAACAAGTAATTGTTCATGCAATGAGTACCACTCATTGCATTTTTTAAACCATTGTATATGATTATGTACTTGTAATGAAGTGGGCAACACTTTACATTTACACTTTCTGCATAGCATATCTTACATAAACACTTAATAACATAAAATGAAAAGACAAACAGTTCACTTACCATACTTCTGCAAGGTTCTCTTCATTAAAGCCAAATTCATACAAGCAAGCAAAGTTTATTTATATAGCGCTTTTTACAACAGGTGTTGTCACAAAGCAGCTTTACAAAGAAATCAGCATTACAGAAAGAAATTCGGGTCCAAGCCCCAGTGAGCAAGCCAGAGGCGACAGTGGCAAGGAAAAACTCCCTAAGAGAAACAGGAAGAAACCTTGAGAGGAACGAAGACTCAGAAGGGGAACCCATCCTCCTCTGGTCGACACCGGATAGTAAACATTGTTAGTATAAAGTATTATAGTACAAAAACAGGGAAAACAGGTGGAGCAAACAATTAATTTGAATAGTTTGGTTCATGCAGCAGCAGCAGCATCAGTGGGGTCAGGTTGTGAGGTCAGATTGGAATTTTTCATGTATTTGATTCCTATGCAAATAGGAGCTTAATTGTTTTGCTACAACTTTTTCCAAGATCTTAGATATAAAGGGGAGATTCGAGATAATAATAGTTTGCATGGATCGAGTTTCGCTCTCTTAATCAGTGGTCTAATTACTGCTAGTTTAAGAGTTTTTGGGATGTATCCAAGGCTGAGAGAAGAGTTTATTATTGACAGAATAGGCTTGGATCTAACATACAAGCAGATGATTTTGCTGAAGAAACGATTTTAACCAGTTCATTTTCTTGAAGTAAGGTAAATGAATCCAGCTTCTCTGCAGGGATTATAGTATTCTCAAGATTGAGGCTGGCATTACGGGGAAGCAGGTTTGTAGAGTTTAACTGTGTATTCCGAATTTTCTGCCTAATTTTTTCAATTTTATCACTAAAGAAGTTCATAAAATCATTGCTGCTATAGGCTAATGGTCTCTGGGGTTCACTAACTGTTTTGTTCTCTGTTAGTTTAGAGATTGTGCTGAAAAGTAATCTAGAATTATTCTTATTGTTTTCTATGAGAGAGGAGAGATAGGCTGAGTGCTCTTCTATAGTCTATGAGGCTCTCCTTTCAGGCAGACTGGAACACTTCTAGCTTAGTCAGGCGCCATTTTCGCTCTAGTTGTCTGGCAGTCTGTTTTAAAGCCCGAGTGTTGTCATTATACCAAGGGGCGAGTTTTTTCTGCCTTACTATTTTACTTTTTAATGGGGCCACACTATCTAGAGTAGATCGAAAATTATCCTCTAAGAGCTTGGTCATAATATCTAACTCGGTGGGCTTAGATGGACAGCTGACAGAAGCTAATTGAGGAAGAAGATTCCAATAAAGCTACCAGCTGTGGAGGAAGTTATTGTCCGCTTAACATGATAACATGGTGATGAACGCACATTACCACTAAAGTGAATTTCATATGAAATTAAGTAATGATCCGAGACTGCTGTGCTCTGGGGGAGAATGGCTAAGTTATCTATGTCCACACCAAAGGTCAGTATTAAGTCTAGTCTATCATAACAGAAAGGTGTCAATAAAAAAGCTCTGACAAAACAAGACAATAACATTGTTTTCATTACCAAAACAGTCAGCAGTTGTTATTTCAGACAACAGCGAACAACAGTTAACACATTAGCAACAAATTACTAAAAGTGATTGGATCCTAGTTTACTATCGGCTGACTTTTTAATTTATGTACAATGTGAGCCAGACAGTAATGAAAAATATGAACTTGTGCCAACCATGTATGTCATTATGTACAGTAATGAGGTCTATACCAAACCATGATCTAACTATTATGGTCAGATTAATTTACCACTATGCAGAAATATTTTTATTTATTGCATTAGTAGATTTCCTTGAATAGCATAATGCTAATCCCTGCACCTGCCAAACTAAACAGTGAGAGCTAAACATTGCTCTGAAATGTCATAAATGGTTAAAAAGATTAAAAGTTTTTACAGTCTTACAGTAGGGGTGGGCGATATGGCAAAAATACAATCATGATACTTGAAAATGTTTTCCTGATACACAGTTACATATCATGATATTATGCTTTTGATAATTGGACCAGAAAAGTTTGATAAGTTGAAACAGCCCCAGCAGTGGCAAAAATAAACAAATAAATAAATATGCACTGCACTATTTACAGTACAAAAGGAAGCAGCTTATTCTGTTAAAAGACATCTGATATGAGCAGAACACATACTGTGGAAAATGTGTATTGGTATCATGTCTGCATTTTTGAAATTTTTCTGTAAAACCCACATCCATATTCTATGGACAATCATTTGACTATTAGAAACAATCTTAAACAAGTATGGTGACTGGACTTGAAGGCATTTTAATAAAGCAGTAATACTCCTGCAGTCCCTGTAGATCCTGAAATACTACACACTGTATTGTTAAAAGGTCATAATAAAATAAATTATACCATTAATTAACAATTAACTCAACGTTTAAAACAGCCAAGTTAATTACTTTTTGAATTTGATTGTTTTGTTTTGTTTTTTTGTTTTTGTTTTTGTTTTATTTTTTTACAGTAAATGAATGGAATTAGACAGCTTTGCATTTTCGGTATTTCAGACAGGCAAATCTGCTTTTTATCACTTACACCTTGGAGGTAAAAGTGCAAAGCCAGGTAATTTTTGGCTGTTCGGAGTTTCATTGTAAATAATACAGTATATGTAGTCTTTTAAAAAATCTCTCTGCACAAAATGATAAAGTGATCAATATTAATGTAATACAAAATAAAAGATTGTTGAAAATTTAGTGTGCCTGTGTTGTTTTCATCTCTTCTAACTATATGCACACTTACAATGAATGACATGCTGTTTATGAATGACATGCTGTTTACTCCATGTATTATTCCTAGTTTTACCCTATTCAGAATTAACTATATTAAAAGTTATGGATGTAATGAATGCAAATGAAATAGTTTGGATGCCTATCAGGAGCCGGTTGCCCTCAGCACAAGCGGAATATGTTCTAATTTTTTTTTTAGCAAAAACATAAGTTGATTCAGTGGTTGAGCTGTTGGAGTTTCTGTGGATTCAGTCCACAGTGGATTCATGTGACAGACCGCAGAAATGTTTACATTTAAATGATTTAGGCTTCTCGTACCTCTCTCATAACTTTATTTTGATGATTTCAGACATTCAAACAGGATCTTTGAGTTGAATCAACTTATTACAATGTAATTTAGACTTCTTAGGTTTACTTGATAAATGTTTGATTAATGTAACTTTCTTGAGTAAAACCCACTTCATTCTTATTGGCTCTTGGTACCTTATATTTGCATAATGGGCATGTCTTTTCACCTTGTTTACCCTACTATCTGTGCATTGTCATTCTCCCCAGCCTACCTTTCCTTGGATGTTGATATGGTTTCAAAACTTGTATTTTTTCTCATGCTGTGCTAATTATAAATCAGCATTGTGGCTGCTGAGTTAGCATGTATTTGCTGAGTATGGTTCTGTTGTAGCTAAATGCTACAGAAACTGATTCTGCACTGCACATAGCTGTCAGCTTTTGGCAAGATCATCAAGAATATTACATTGGATAAAATATTTTACCAGTGTATATTATTATCATGATCATGCAATTTAAATTGAACCAGTTACAATAGCTTACTTTAGCCTAGCAGTTAATTTAATTTACAATTACGTAATAGTCAGTACAATTATAAAAACTATAAAAAGTCCAAAACACTTCATCATTTTAAGATCAACAAAATGAACACAGTTAGTACAGTTTACTCAATTTACTTAAGTGTATGAAATATTAAACTTATGTTTTGTTCATACTCAGTTCAGAGAATTGCTTATGGTTCAGTGATTTGAGTTATTTAACTTAAACCATTTAAGGCAATCCACAAACCATTTGAGTTGACTTAACTCATCAGGTTTTAAAGTGAGTAAATTTTTAAACAAGGACACTGATGCAAAGCACCACTATTCCTATAATTATTTCGCTACCTAGATGATCTGTCGATACTCTGATTGGAAGAATGTTTCCTATATCAGTCAACAGTTATTGGTGTACTATACATGAATAATTATGTACGTTATGCAAAAACATAGTTAAGGACTGTAAACATATATGCATGATATACAGTGATGTGTATATGTTAAAAGATGAAATAGCATTAAACCATACACCCTTAAAATGTTTTGTTTAATAGCCAGCAATAATGCTTGTTTCTCTGTCATTTTAGTGCAACCATGGCCATTTTTCAACCCACATGGCAGAGAAGAAAAGGTTGGATCTTTGGCATGCTAGAGGTCAAAGGAGCTTGCAGACTGCCAATCCAACATTTTGTTGATCCTCTTACTCACACATTGAACGGGCCTGGCAAACTACCAAGCACCAGGTTTCATGTTACAGAGGCAACAAGACATCAGAACTTCTTAGAGATCTCTTCCTATTCATTCAGTTGGATTATTGGTTGGGTAGGACACACAGCAGAGGCTCGCTTGCACAGCTGATTCATGATATTAAAAAGCATATAAATGTTGAATTAAGTAAAATAGTTGAAGTGATTTTTCATTGTCAGAGTTTATTTAGAGTATCTATTTAGAGTATTGTGACAAAATTATTGTCTAATTCCACAGTAGTAATGAACTCTATAGCACATACGTGTCAGATAGAGCTTAGGTTAAAAAGGTATTTAAAATAAAGTTTAAGGTTTACTGCTTTGTATTTGCCAGCTGGGTAGATACATTTTAAAGAATATGTGCTGTTAGATAAAGTGCATTGTAGATTGATGTCAACACACAGATCCATAATTCCTATAAGCTTTTTTATGAACTGAACATAAAATACAGATTTTTATTAATCTTGTCTAAATAAATTTATTTCACAGATTAAGTAATGAATGTGTTGAACGTTTCTCATGGCACTCTTAGGATATATGTACTAAACAATGATTAGTATGTTATATGCTAATACAGAACTGCATATCTTACACTTGATAAGCAGTGGTTGCTTTCTAATGTCTTTAATCATTAATTATTCCACAGTAACTATGTAAAAGTTACACTTTAAAATAAGTGGACAGTTCCTGTGTAGCTATTATAAAGGTGCAGTATAATTATAGATATAATTAATCCATGCGATGTGATCAGGTTACCATGTAACAACACAGTTATTCCATGGTACATACATAAAAGTTACACATTAAAATAAGCTCCTGTGTAGTTGTTATATAGGTATTGTGTAATAATGGAGTGGTAATATGAACATTGCTTTGGGGGAAATGCAACACATTTAATTAATGTTACAAGAGTTACATTTTAAGATAAGGGGTCATCTGCAGTACTGTCACATTACAGAATGGTTTAAAGCTGAAACTGGTTACAGTGTCACAGCACTAGAAACATAAATATTAGCTAAATGTTTGAAAAGATGGCCGATCTAGTGTAAGTGTTAATGTAAGTTATTACATACTTTCTCTGGTCACTGGAAAAGACCAGAACGAAACTGCTGTTCCAGTCTGATTACAAATGAAATTACACTTGTTATTACCCATGTGTAATTACATTAGAGAGAATAGGCTGTTACAACTATTAAGATACACTTGTGCAATTGCATGTGGCAAAACTGAAGTTAATATACATGTGTAATTACAAGAATTGTACTTCTGTAATCCAGCTGTAACAGTGACTAAATCATCTATAGTTACATTGTTGGTGCATATGTTATTTACATGCAACTACACAGTTATTAGAGACACTTAATATAAAGTGGGACCCAAATATTTCTATTTTCTATTAATTTGCTATTAGTGCAAACACACACTTCTACTCTCTGCAGACTGTCCGACTGCAGTATTAAAGCTGAAGGCTGTGCTGATGTGGTGAAAGCTCTGAAATCAAACCCCTCACACCTGAGAGAGCTTGATCTGAGCGGCAATAATCCAGGAGGGTCAGCAGTGAAGGAGCTCTCTGATTTACTGGAGGATCCACACTGTAAACTGGAGAAACTACGGTGAGTTACTGACCTACTGTCTCTGTACATTCCAGTTCAGACCAACATTTTAATACTTATGCTTGCTCCTTGTTGCATATTTTGCAACAATTAGGTATGTATATATTAGTAAAGGCTTCTTGAACAGCCACACATCCTTTCAGACCTATAGCATTGAGTCGTCTTCTCACAGTGGAAGGATGGACAGAAACACCTGTGGATGTTTTCAGATCTGAAGCAGCTTGATTTTCTCTTCCCTCTCAAAGATGAAAGCTTTAAGTGCTGTTTATCTGATGGGGACAGTTTTGGTGTCTACCAGGTGTTTTTCAGGAGTCCCATTTTATCTCTAGCTTTTAATCAGTTTTTGAACTCCTGTTATAAAAAGAGTTTCTTCACTTGTTTTCCTTTCATTTCTCCCTTCTTTATCTAAGCGTTGACCTCTTTGCTTTTATTATTTAATATAATTCCAGTGGATGAATCCAAATTTAGACAGATAATTTCTTTTATACTTTGTATGTTCATAAACAAAGATATATTTAAAAATAACACATCATAAGGAATGTAAGTGAGAATCCAGCAGTCAAGTGAAAAAAATTGTAATGAAGTAGTGAAGATAGAAGACCCCAAATTATCTCCAAAAACTGGTTATTTGTAAAAAAAACCCACCACCTTCAGTGCTGATTCCTTTTGGCTCCAGATGGTCTGGGAAACAACCGTCAGGCAGAATAAATGATCAACAATAATTTCCATTGTCAATTATGAGGGTCTTTTGCTACCCTACTCTGCAAAACCCCTCTCTCTCCTTCTAGAGATTACTGAACTTCCAAAATAAACACTAATTCATAACTGTCACCAACTGTAAAGTTTTGGTGAGAATGACAGAAATTGCCAAAAAACAGTAACTGTGTGTCTTTCAGGAGCCAAGTTAAAATTGGCAAGAAAATCTCTGTTTCTGCCACTGACCAACAGTGCCTCCAGTGTCCATGTCGGGAACTGTTGTGTCCCACCTCAGTAATGAATGTTTTCAGAAGAATAACCACTATTGAAAGTTTGTTGGTCATCACAGCTATCTGGTTCAGAGTTTTATTTCGAGTTAAATAACTTTGATTGAGATTCCATACAGATGTTCAAAATAATTATCAGTGTTTTTTTTATTTTTTTAGAGGGGTGGAACGATAACAGTAACTAGTTTATAACTGAGTCAACTTCATCTCCCATTCTGTCATTACTTTAGGGCTTTCATTATTTTAGCCGATTCATGTAGCTCTTGAGTAATGCTAGAAATTCTTATTCTCTTTGTCTCAATCATTTATTGTGTAGTCCTTTATGGAGGGGAACCTCGTGTACCTCATGTTGTAAGATTGTCATTATTCAAATTCCTATATGAGTGCATGATTGTATAATTTTGTCCCTGTCCTATGCAATTGAGACTCTCATTTCTTTTATTAATTATTAATGTAGTTGAAACATGTTTGTCCATAATATTCATTTGTTATGACTCTCCCTTAAGTCTAGGAGATAGAGGTTGCAAACATGAGGCAGGTGTGGACGATGTGGTGGGAGAAGAGACATGATTTAAACATGAGACTTTAAGCTGGAAATTCATCCCCTATATTCTATGACATATACAAGGTAGACAGTTCAACATTAACAAGCACAGAAAGTTTCAATGTCAACCTTTCTAGAAACCATAAAAACAGAAAAAATCTGGTTGGTGCTTCCCTATGGAAAACGGCCACGGAAGGTGCCAACAACACAAAGAAAACCAAACCATCTACCTAACCCTAACCTAAATAAAAACAAGATAGCTACTGCAACTAAAAAGTAAACAAAACATAACTTGCCCTTTTACCTAGTGTGTTTAACAAAGGGCTTCCTATGTACTGTTTGTGTACAGGCATGCCCAAACTGGCCTGCCATAGATTGTACAAAGCTACCAACCAGGCTAAACTTGTCAAGAAGACTTCACAACATTACCAACAGGGCTGACAAGGAGCTTAATCTAAGCTCTTAGTTGTACAAAATATTATAAAATATTTTTAAGCAAACTGTTTTACAAACATAGCAGCAGGCGCAGACTATAAGAGAAGGGTCTGGCTGCAGACATGCCCAGCCCATTGATGATGTCAGTTCACGCTCTGCCACGACAGTGATTTTGTGAGTTTTAAGAGGAAAAACAGTGAACCACATACTGTTGAGCTATAAGAGTTACACGCAACATATATTAACGATGTCGTACTGATAATAAGTTAGTTAAATTTGGAGACTTCCAAAATAAAACCTACCATGATGATAAGACATGAATGTCGGGTTTATTCACCAGAAAAAACAAACAGTCTACTGCTGAAACTCATGAAAGCCATGCTGAAGACGATTAGAACCGTTAGGAATAAAATCTGATGGTTTTACGTCCTAAAGGGAATTGGCTTGATGGTTGCCATTAGAGACCATTAGGAAATGAGCAAATGTACCTGGAATCAGTCCCAGAACACCTGAATAAACAATCTGAATCCTTTACACTGTGATACAAACCCAGCAGAAAAACACAGAATACCATTAGCGACTACTGAAAACCACCAGGAACCAACAAACACTTCTAGTAGGTTCTATGACTTTTTTCAACTGGGAGGTACATCAAATGTAATTCTCTAGGTGTGTTATGGATGAAAAATGGATTAAGTGATGATGTCGCCGAGCAGAAGCAGCCAGAATTTAACGTGCTGTTGGGCTGCTTCAGCCATTGTGGCAGAGAATGCATGTGCATGTGACATCACTAAGAGTGTATCTGTCTGACAGAGCTTGTCTGCAGCCAGACTCTATTGGACTATAAGGCCAATGTTAAAATATGCGCAAAAAGACAGAAGCAAGCATTAATTCTAACAGTGTGTCTGAGGGCTTCTGAATGGCATGGCAGTCCTCCTGCCATCTTGTCTCTGCAGGTTCTTAAAGATGAAGCTCCTCCCCCTCAACTGATGTTGTTTCTCCTGATTGGTCACCTGAGTAGAACAAAATCCACTAATAGATCTTAGGGCAGACGGCAACAAAGAGAGACAACCAAACAGCACACAAAACACATATGTGCTATAGTAACACATCATTTAGCCAGTCAAGCAACATAGATTTAGTTTGAAGTAAAGAAATAAAGAATTTCTTTCTAGGGAATGAATCATAAAACCCACATATCACTTACCAAGTTAAATCTTCCAATCAGAACAGAGGAAAGTGAATATTTAGTCAGACAGATGTAAGAAGAACAAATCAGGACTCTGGCAACACCTCAAAAGCAGTTGGTCTAAGGCCTGACAAAACTGAAGCACACTTTGAGTTCAGTTCAGTTGTAAGGAGATTTCAGAAGAAGATAGAAGAAAGAAGTGCCAGACTAGACTAAAATGTTCAGACATTTATTCTGACATCTGCTAAACTAAGTGTTGTTAGTCTACCTGCTTGTTTTGCTTGTTTTTGTCTGTTGTTTTTACTCATCATAAGCCTGCTCAGTGCTAAGCTGAGGAAGAGATAAAGGGGTCTATTTTATGGCCAGTGAGAGATCTTTTAACTCACACTGAAAGGTTAGAAATGGTTCTATAATTATTGAACACTGTAGTATAAGCTAAAGGTGCTGCAATAACATCAGCCACTAGCTTAAAAAGCAGTGAATCTAAAGTATCAGGTACTGCTGATTTATTTCTTTATGCAATTCCAAACTAGAGATCTGTTTAAAGTCGCAAATTTGTACTATGATCACTGTCAGGATTCACACTGTTAAACTTAAGGGTTTCAAGATTTGATGAGTCAAATAAAGATCAAGTATAAATATGTGTCTGGGGCAATTTTATGTATTTTCTACTTCTTTGATATGAGTGCAAACACCCACAGCAGAAAGTGAAACAGGACATGGAACTGATTCATACTGTGAGATTAAAGTCTGTGTGTGTGTGTGTGTTGAGCTGTAAGTGTGAGGAGGTTTTCTTCTCTCTCTGCAGGCTGTCTGACTGCAGTATTAAAGCTGAAGGCTGTGCTGATGTGGTGAAAGCTCTGAAATTAAACCCCTCACACCTGAGAGAGCTGAATCTGAACTGGAATAAACCAAGAGATTCAGGAATGAAGGAGCTCTCTGATCTACTGAGGGATCCACACTGTAAACTGGAGAAACTACAGTAGGTTACTGACACACTGTCTCTGTACATTCCAGTTCAGACCAATGTGAGAAGTTTTTGATAGCTCTGCCAAAAAAAGAGCACTCCTGTTCAAATTATTATAAGTTTTATTCATTTTCTTTGTGAAAATCAGTGAACACCTCTAGAGAGAACACACTGTGGTGCATTTTAATACACATTTATTGTAAATAATGAAACATAATGCCAGTTAGTTAAATTCAGCAACAAATAAAAACTGTGAAATAATAGTTTATATTTATGCGTGTTCCTTGTTGCATATTTTGCAACAATTAGGTACGAATATATTAGTAAAAGCTTGAACAGCTACACATCCTTTCAGACCCATAGCGCTGAGTTGTCTTCTCCCAGTTGAAGGATGGACAGAAACACCTGTGGATGTTTTCAGATCTGAAGCAGCTTGATTTTCTCCTCTCTCTGAAAGATGAAAGCTTTAAGTGCTGTTTATCTGATGGGGGCAGATTTGGTGTCCACCAGGTCTTCCAGGAGGTTTTCAGGAGTCCCGTTTTGTCTGTAGTTTTAATCAGTTTGTGAACTCGTTATAAAAAGTGTTTTTCCTTGTTTTCCTTTCAATTCTCCCTTCCTATGTCCAAGTGTTGACCCCTTTGCTTTTGTTAATTAATATACTTTCAGAAAATTAATCCACATCAAATTTACACAATTAAATTATTTTGTACTTTGTATGTTTTAAAAGTCATAAACAAAGATATATTTAAAAATAATACATCATAAAGAATGTAAGTGAGAATCCAGCAGTCACTTGAAAAAAAATTGTAGACTGAGCTGAAAGCAGCAGAAACAACAATTACACGGAGAACAGTAAGCAATGAACTTCACAGCAAATTCCTCGTGTGCTGAAAAAGAAGCTCAGAAATCTGAATGTAACATTAGCAAACAAGCATTCAAGCAAATCTTAACTATTGTGGTTCTCTGGTCATACTAAACAAAAATAGAACTCTTTGTCAATATTTTAGTTTGTCATGTTTAGAGAAAGAAGGGTTGTGTGTATGATCCCAAAACCACACAGTGAAGTACGAGTGTGGACACATCATGATACGGGGCCACCTCTCTGCAAATTGTGCAAATGGTACTCTGGCTTTGCACCTCATTGAAGAAAACATGAATAAAGTGATGTATCAGGGCATAAAACATTAAGGAGGTTTTCTTCTCTCTGCAGACTGTCTGACTGCAGTATTAAAGCTGAAGGCTGTGCTGACATGGTGAAAGCTCTGAAATCAAATCCCTCAAACCTGAGGGAGCTGAATCTGAGCCGCAATAATCCAGGAAGGTCTGCAATGAAGGAGCTCTCTGATCTACTGGAGGATCCACACTGTAAACTGCAGAAACTACAGTGAGTTGCTGATTTACTGTGTCTGTACATTCCAGTTCAGACCAATGTGAAAAGTTTTTGATTGCTCTGTCATAAAAAAGAGCACTCCTGTTCAAATTACATTATGTTTTGTTAAATTTTCTATGTAAAAATCAGTGAACACATCATTTACAGAAAACACACTGTGGCACATTTTGATACACATTTACTGAAAATAATAAAACATTAATCTAATTAGTTAAATTCATCAACAAATAGAAACTGTGAACTAAAATGTTATATTTATTCTTCATCTTTGTTGCTGATTTTGCAATTAGGTACGTATATATTAGTAAGGGCTTCTTGAACAGCTACACATCCTTTCAGATCTGAAGCAGCGTGGTTTTCTCCTCTCTCTCAAAGATGAAAGATTTAAGTGCTTTAAGTGTTTTTCTGATGGGGACAATTGTGGTATCTACCAGGTGGTTTTCAGGAATCCCATTTTATCTGTAGCTTTTAATCAGCTTTTGAACTCCTGTTATAAAAAGTGTTTCTTCACTTGTTTTCCTTTCATTTCCCCCTTATTTCTCCAAGCATTGATCCCTTAGTTTTTATTATTTAATTTAATTCCATTGGATGAATCCACTCTAAATGTAGACATATAATTTCTTTTGTAAATTGCATGTTTTCAAAATCATAAACAAAGATATATTTAAAAATAATACGCCATAAGGAAGGCAAGTGAGAATCCAGCAGTCATGTAAAAAAAAAAAAACATTACACGGAGAACAGCAAGCAATGAACTGCATGGCAAATTCCTCTTGTGCTGAAAAAGAAGCTCAGAAATCTGTGTGTAACATTAGCAAACAAGCGTTAACACAAATCTTAACTATTGTGGAATAATGTTCTCTGGTCATACTAAACAAAAATAGAACTCTTTGTCAATACTTTAGTTTGCCATGTTTAGAGAAAGAGAGGTTGTGCGCATGATCCCAAGACCTCACAGTGAAGTACGAAGGTGGACACAGCATGATACAGAGCCGCCTCTCTGCAAATTGTACTCTGGCTTTTCATCTCATTGAAAAAAACATGAAAAGAATTATGTATCAGGGCATATTATTAGAGAATGTAATCTTTTTGGGCAAGAAATGAAAGAAAAACATTTCAGCAAGATATTGAACATAACATACATCCCAAACATACAGCAAAAACAACTCAAGACTGGTGTAGTGAAGACAGAGGACCCCAAATTATCTCTAAAAACTAGCTAGTTTTAAAAACCCCAGTGCTGATTTCTTTTGGCTCCAGAGGGTCTGGGAAATGACTGTCAGGTGGGATTAAGGCGACATGCACAGCCATTTCCATTGTCATTTAGGAGGGTCTCATTGCAACCCTCCTCTGCTAAAACCCCCTGTCTTTACCTCTAGAGATAACATTCCCAGCCATAAATCCAGCAGGAATACAAAAAGATTTCTCTTTATCAAGCAGAAACACCAATGATGAAAAACATTTTGCCAGTTTAAAGATACCGAACTTCCAAAATAAACACTAATTCATAACCGTCACCAACTGCAAAGTTTTGCTGAGAATGACAGAAATTGCCAAAAACAGGTAACTGTGTGTCTTTGAGGAGCCAAGTTAAAATTTGCAAGAAATCTCTGTTTCTCCCATTGACCAACAGTGCCCCCAGTGTCCAGGTTGGGAACTGTTGTATCCCAGCTCAGTGATAAACATGTTTTCAAAGGAACTCATATTCTTTTTAAATAAGCACTATTGAAAGTTTGTTGGTCATCACAGCTATCTGGTTCAGAGTTTTATTTCGAGTTAAATAACTTTGATTGAGATTCCATACAGATGTTCAAAATAATTATTAGTTTCTTTTTACTTATTTTTTAGAGGGGTGGTTTGGTAACAGTATTAACTTTATAACTAAGTCAACTTCGTCTCCCATTCATGTAGCCCTTGAGTTACATTAGAAATTCTTATTCTCTTTGTTTTTTAATCATTTATTGTGTAGTCATTATTTAAATTCCTATATGAGTATATGATTGTATAATTTTGTCTCTGTCCTATGCAAACAAGACTTCAGGTAAAATTGTGTTCTTAATGCTCTATTATCAAATGTGTCACTGAATATTTTTTTGTTGTTGTTGTTGCTCTTTCTTTTTTTCTCTGCTTTATAATAGTGGTTTACATTGTTAGTGTAGTTGAATGATATTTCTCTATGATATCTATCATTTAGCCAGTCAAGCAACATAGATTTATTTTGAAGTAAAGAAATAAAGAATTTCTTTCTAGGGAATGAATCATAAAACCCACATATCACTTACCAAGTTAAATTTTCCAATCAGAACAGAGGAAAATGAATATTTAGTCAGACAGATGCAAGAAGAACAAATCAGCACTGTGGTTCCACCTAAAAAACAGTTGGTCTAAGGTCTGACAAAACCGAAGCACACTTTGAGTTCAGTTCAGTTGTAAGGAGATTTCAGAAGAAGATAGAAGAAAGAAGTGCCGGACTAGAACGTTTGAACATTTATTCTAACATCTGCTAAACTAAGTGTTGTTAGTCTACCCGCTTGTTTTGCTTGTTTTTGTTTGTTGTTTTTACTCATCATATGTCTGCTCCATGCTAAGCTGAGGAAGAGTTAAAGGGGTCTATTATATGGCCAGCAAGCGATCTTTTAAATCAAACCAAAAGTTTAGAATTGGCTCTATAATTATTCAAAATTGTAGAATCTCCTACTTTTTATAGCTAAACAACAAAAGCAGATTTCCAAATCAATGGAATTTCATGTGTAGCTAAGACTAAGTAAAACTAAGTCACAAATTTGTAGTATGATCACTGTTAGGATTCACACCGTTAAATGTAAGGGTTTCAAGATTTGATGAGTCAAATAAAGATCAAGTATAAATGTGTGTGTATGGGGGGGCAATTTTATGTATGTTTTACTTATTTGATATCAGTGCAAACACACACAGCAAGAGGTGAAACACAGAACAAGTTTGGAACTGATTCATACTGTGAAATTAAAGTCTGTTTGTGTTGAGCTGTAAGTGTGAGGACTTGTTCTTGTCTCTGCAGGCTATCTGATTGCAGTATTACCAATGAAGGCTGCGCTGACCTGGTGAAAGCTCTGAAATCAAACCCCTCACACCTGAGAGAGCTTGATCTGAGCTGCAATAAACCAGGAATTTCAGCAGCGAAGGAGCTCTCTGATCTACTGAGAGATCCACACTGTAAACTGGAGAAACTACAGTGAGTTACTGACCCATAGCGCTGAGTTGTCTTTTCACAGTGGAAGGATGGACAGAAACACCTGTGGATTTCAGATCTGAAGCAGCTTGATTTTCTCCTCTCTCTCAAAGATGAAAGTTTTAAGTGCTGCTTATCTGATGGGGATAGTTTTGGTGTCCACCAGTTGATTTTCAAGAGTCTCATTTTCTCTGTAGCTTTTAATCAGTTTTTGAACTCCAGTTACAAAAAATGTTTCTTCACTTCTTTTCCTTTCATTTCCCTCTTATTTATCCAAGTGTTGACTAAATTGAGTGATTTATCAGGGCATCTCATAAGAGAATGTAATCTTTTTGGCCAAGAAATGGGAGAAAAACATTTCAGCAAGAAAACTTAAGTCTGGTGTAGTGAAGACAGAGGACCCCAAATTATCTCCAAGGACTGCTTATTTGTAAAAACCCCCACCACGTTTAGTGCCGATGCCTTTTGGCTTCAAAGGGTCTGGGAAATGATTGTCAGGTGGGATAAAGGTGACATCAACAATAATTTCCATTGGCAATTATCAGGGTCTTTTGCAACCCTCCTCTGCAAAAACCTCTTGTCTTTCCCTCTAGAGATAACATTCCCAGCCATAAATCCAGCAGGAATGCAAAAAAGATTTCTCATGGTTGGAGAAGATTCTGCCAAAATAATGAACTTCCAAAATAATAAACTTCCAAAATAAACAATGATTCATAACTGTCACCAACTGTAAAGTTTTGGTGAGAAGGACAATAATTGCCAAAAACAGTAACTGTGTCTTTGAGGAGCCAAATTATAATTTGCAAGGAAAACTCTGTTTCTGCCATTGACCAACAATGCCTCCATGTCAGAAACTGTTGTGCCCCACCTTGGTAATAAACATGTTTTCAAAGGAACTCATGTCATTGTTAAATAAGCACTATTGAAAGTTTGTTGGTCATCACATCTGTCTGGTTTCCAATGAGATTATTATTTCAAGTTAAATAACATTGGTTGAGATTCCATTTCTCTCCAGAAGAAAGAAGTGCCAGACTCAAGTAGAAAGTTTGAACAATTATTCTCACATCTGCTAAATTATGTTTTGTTACTCTACTCTTATTTTGTTTGGTTTTGTTTGTTTTCTTGCTCATTGTAAGCCTGCTCCATTCTAAGCTGAGGAAGAGTTAAAGGGGTCTATCATATGGCCAGCGAGAGATCTTTTAACTCACATTAAAAATTTAGAAATGTAATGCAATGTGATGCAATTTTAAGTATTTTCTACTTGTTTCATATCAGTTCAAATGCACATATCAGGAAGTAAAACACACAACAAGTTTGGAACTGATTCATACTGTGAGAAAGTCTTTTAAAGAGTTTTTCATCTTTCCTCTGCAGGCTGTCTTCCTGTGGTATTACAGATGAAGGCTGCAATGATCTGGTTAAAGCTCTGAAATCAAACCCCTCACATCTGAGGGAGCTTGAGCTGAGCTACAATAATCCAGGAGAGTCAGGAGTGAAGGAGCTCTCTGATCTACTAAAGGATCCACAATGTAAACTGGAGAAACTACAGTGAGTTACTGATTTACTGTCTCCATACATTCCAGTCCAGACCAATGTGAGATGTTTTTGATAGCTCTGAAAAAAATTGCTTTTGCAATTAGGTAAACATATATCAGTGAGGGCTTCTTGATAGCTACACATCCTTTCAGACCCATAGCACTGAGTCATCTTCTCACAGTGGAAGGATGGACAGAAAAACCCATGGATGTTTTTCACATCTCTAGTAGTTTAATTTTTTCCTCTCTCTAAAAGACAAAAGCTTTAAGTGCTGTTTATCTGAAGGGGACAGTTTTGGTGTCTACCAGATTGTCTAGGTGGTTGTTAGGAGTGATATTTTTATGTGTTTTAATCAGTTTTTGCACTCTAATTTTAAAATATATTTCTTCACTTGCTTTCATTTCTCCCTGCTTGATACAAATATAGACCCCTATGCTTTGGTTAATTAATATATTTCCAGTGTATGTATCAACTTCAAATTTACACGTATAATTTATTTAGTTTTCAAAAGCTTAAACAAAGATATATTTAAAAATAATACAAGATTTCTCTCTAATTGTAATGTGCCAGAACCAGCCGTAAAAAACAGAAATGAGGCTTTACAACAAGGGTTGACAAGAATTGTAGTCAGTGAAAAGGCATAGGTCAAATACAATAGAGCAAAAGACAAAAAAATTACAAGCATAACAAAGGCAACCAGATCCAAATAGGACAAATGCACAAAGGCACAGTCAGAAATTCCAGAAGCAGGTCAAACAGAATAAAAGTCAAACAATAGCAAACAGGAAACGCTCAGTAGCTCTACAAGGAGAAGCAATACCTTGCAAAGAATCTAATCTAAAGCCTGGGCTTACACACTTAACTTAACTAGTCACATGACAAACAGAGCAGGTGGAACAAATCAGTATTCATGTGATTTAGAATGATGATTGTTGGATTGCTATAGCCATGTGATCTCCTAGAGGGTTCTGAGAAATGGAGTCCCTGAGTGATTCGGACTGGAGGGATGCAGGACACTAATCATAAGGTAGGCAAGTGAAAATCTAGCAGTCACTTGAAAAAATTATGGACTGAGCTGAAAGCAGCAGAAACAAGAATTACACAGAAAAGAGTAAGCAATAAATTAAGCAATTATTTTGTATGTTTCAAAAATCATAAACAAAGATATATTTAAAAATAATACGTCATAAATAATGTAAGGGAGAATCCAGCAGTCACTTGAAAAAAAATTGCAGACTGAGCTGAAAGCAGCAGAAACAACAATTACACAGAGAACAGTAAGCAATGAACTTCACAGCAAATTCCTCCTGTGCTTAAAAATAACATTAGCAAACAAACATTTACACAAATCTTAACTATTGTGGTTCTCTGGTCATACTAAACAAAAATAGAACCCTTTGTCAATACTTTAGTTTGTCATGTTTAGAGAAAGAAGGGTTGTGTGTATGATCCCAAGACCACACAGTGAAGTACAAAGGTGGACATATCATGATCTGGGTCGACCTCTCTGCAAATGGTGCATATGGTACTCTGGCTTTGCACCTCATCGACGAAAACATGAATAGAGTGATGTATCAGGGCATATTATGAAAAATCTTATTGGCCAGGAAATGGGAATTGCTTTCTCTTTATTTCTCTGTTTGGAAATAGTGGTTCAAATTATTGGTGTAGTATAAACATGTTTTTCCATGAAATCCATCATTTAGCCAGCCAAGCAACATTGATTTAGTTTGAAGCAAAAAAAAAGTAAAATAATAATAATAATAATAATTCTTTCTGAGGAATAAATTGTAAAACCTGTGTATCATGTACAAAATTAAATCAGAACAGAGGCAAGAAAAACAAATCAGCACTCTGGCTCCACCTCAAAAGGGCTTGATCTGAGGCCTGACAAAACCAAAACACACAGTGAGTTCAGTTCAGTTGTAAGGAGATTTGAGGATAAGACAAGAAAGTATTGTCAGACTAGACTAGAACGTTCAAGTAGTTATTCTCAAACCTGCTAAACTAGCTGTTGTTACTCTATGTGTTTTTGGTTGTTTGTTTTACTTATTGTAAGTCTGCTTAATGCTAAGGAGAGGGAGAGTTGAAAGGGTCTATCATACAGCCAGTAAAAGATCTTTTAACTCACACTGAAAGTTTAGAAACAGTTCTATAATTATTCAACATTGTAGGATCTCCTCCTTTTTATAGTGAAACAACAAAAGCAGATTTGCACGTACACAAACATACATACATACATACATTTTCTAATGTGATCATCATTCTGGGTCGCTGGGGGAGCTGGAGCCTATCCCAGCGGTCATTGGGCAGAAAAAGCAGAATACACCCTGGACTGGTTGCCAGTCCATCGCAAGGCAGACAGACAAACAAACATATACATTCACACACACACTCACACCTAGGGGGAATTTAGCGAGTCCAGTTGGCCTGACTGCATGTCTTTGGACTGTGGGAGGAAACCAGAGCACCCAGAGGAATTATGTGGAAACCCACTCAGACATGGGGAGAACATGCAAACTCCACACAGAAAGGACCCTGGTCACCCAGCCAAGGAATCAAACTCATGCCCTTCTTACTGTGAGGCGACAGCGCTAGCAGATTTTCAGATCAATGGAGTTTCATTTATAGCTAAGGAAAGATTAAAAATATAAGCTATATAAGCTAAAGGTGCTGCAATAACATCAGCAACTAGTTTTAAAAGCAATGGATCTAAAGTATCAGGTCCTGCTGATTTATTTCTTTAAGAGCTTTATGCGCTTGAGAACTAGAGATCTGTTTAAAACTAAGTCACAAATTTCCACTATGATCAATGTTTGGGTTCACACTGTTAAACTTCAGGGTTTCAAGATTTGATGAGTCAAATAAAGATCAAGTATAAGAGTGGGTGGGGGGGGCAATTTTTATTTACTTATTTGATATCAGTGCAAACACACTGCAGGAAGTGAAACATAGAACAAGTTTTGAAGTGATTCATACTGTGAGAGCAAGTTTGAGGAGTTTTTCTTCTACTCTCTGCAGGCTGTCTGACTGCAGTATTACAGATGAAGGCTGTGCTGATCTGGTGAAAGCTCTGAAATTAAACCCCTCACATCTGAGAGAGCTGAATCTGAACTGGAGTAATCCAGGAGATTCAGCAATGAAGGAGCTCTCTGATCTACTGAGGGATCCACACTGTAAACTGGAGAAACTACAGTGAGTTACTGATTTACTGTCTCTGTACATTCCAGTCCAAAAAACAAAAAGAGCACCCCTGTTCAAATTACATAATGTTTTATTAGATTTCTGTGTAAAAATCAGCTAATACATTCTCTACAGAGAACACACTTCAGCAGAATTTAATACACATTTACTAAAAATAATAAAACATAAATCCAATTAGTAAATTCATCAACAAATAGAAATATATTAGTAAGGGCTTCTTGAACAGCTACACATCCTTTCAGACCCATAGCGCTGAGTCGTCTTCTCACAATGGAAGGATGGACAGAAACACCTGTGGATGTTTTCAGATCTGAAGCAGCTTGATTTTCTCCTCTCTCTCAAAGATGAAAGCTTTAAGTGCTGTTTATCTGATGGGAACAGTTTGGTGGTCTACTAGGTCTTCCAGGTGGTTGTTAGGAGTCCTATTTTCTCTGATACTTAAACTTATAACAGTTTTTGAACTCCATGTTTGAAATCTATTTCTTCACTTGTTTTCCTTTCATTTCTCCCTTCTTTATCCAAGTATTGAATCATTTGCTTTTGTTAATTAATATAATTCCAGTGTATGTATTCACCTCAAATTGACACACCTAATTTCTTTTGTACTTTATGTTTTCAAAAGCTTAAACAAAGATATATTTTTAAAAAAATTATAAGATTTCTCTTTAATGATATGACAGCTAAGTGAGAATCCAGCAGTCACCTGAAAAAAATTGACTGAGCTGAAAGCAGCAGAAACAACAATTATACAGAGAACAGTAAGCAATGAACTTCACAGCAAATTCCTTCTGTGCTGACAAAGCAGCTCAGAAATCTACATTAGCTACATGTAACATTAGCAAACAAGCATGTAACACAAATCTGAACTATTCTGGAACCATGTAGGCTGGTCAGACTAAACAAAAATATAATGCTTTGACAAGATTAGTTCATCATATTTTGAGATAGAAGGCTTGCACGCATGATCCCAAGACCACCCACAGTGAAGCATGAAAGTGGATGCATCATGATATGGGGCTGCCTCTCTGCAAATGGTGCAGTCACTACTGGAGTATTGCTCTTCATTAAAGAAAACATGAATGGAGTGATGTACCAGGGAATATTATAATAGAATGCAATCTCATTGGCCAAGAATGGGAAAAGATAAATATTACAACAAGATATTGATCCTAAACATACAGCAAAAACAACTCAAGATTGGTGTAGTGAATACAGAGGACCCCAAATTATCTCTAAAAACTAGTTGGTTTTAAGATTGCAGAGGATCTGCAAAATGACCTTCAGGTGGGATAAAGGTGACATGCACAACCATTTCCATTGGCATTTACAAGGGTCTCTTGCAACACTTCTCTGCAAATATCCCCTCTCCTTCCCTCAAGGGATAACTGTCCCAGCCATAAATCCAGCAGGAATGCAAAAAGATTTCTCTTTATCAAGCAGAAACACCAAGGATGGAAAAGATTTTGCCAGTTTAAAGTTCCAAAGTAAACACTGATTCATAACTGCCACCAACTGTAAAATTTTGGTGAGAATGACAGAAATTGCCAAAACAATAACTGTGTGTCTTTGAGGAGCCAAATTATAATTTGCAAGAAAAACTCTGTTTCTGCCATTGACCAACAGTGCCCCCAGTGTCCAGGTCAGGAATTCCTGTGTCCCAACTCAATGATAAACATGTTTTCAAAGGAACTCATATCATTGTTAAATAACCTCTATTGAATGTTTCTTGCTCATCACAACTACCTGGTTCAGAGTATTATTTCGAGTTAAATAACTTTGAGATTCCATACAGGTGTTCAAAATCATTATCAGTGTTTTTTTATTTTTTTTAGAGGGGTGGTTTGGTAACAGTAACAACTTTAGTTGAGTCAACTTCGTCTCCCATTCTGTCATTACTTTAGCTTTTAGTAACATTAGAAATTCTTATTCTCTTTGTTTTTCAATCATTTATTTTGTAGACTTTTATAGTGGGAACCTTGGGTACCTCATGTTGTAAGATTGTAGGGCTCCAGGTAATATTGTGTTCTTAATGACCTGTTATGAAATTTGTAACCAAAATATTTTTGTTCTTTTGCTCTTTGTTTTTTGCTGTTCTTTATTTCTCTCCTTCGAAGTACTCGTTCAAATTATTAGTGTAGTTGAAACATGTTTGTCCATGATGTTCATTTGTTATGACTCTCCCTTAAGTCTAGGAGATAGAGGTTGCAAACATGAGGCAGGTGTGGACGATGTGGTGGGAGAAGAGACATGATTTAAACATGAGACTTTAAGCTGGAAATTCATCCCCTATATTCTATGACATATACAAGGTAGACAGTTCAACATTAACAAGCACAGAAAGTTTCAATGTCAACCTTTCTAGAAACCATAAAAACAGAAAAAATCTGGTTGGTGCTTCCCTATGGAAAACGGCCACGGAAGGTGCCAACAACACAAAGAAAACCAAACCATCTACCTAACCCTAACCTAAATAAAAACAAGATAGCTACTGCAACTAAAAAGTAAACAAAACATAACTTGCCCTTTTACCTAGTGTGTTTAACAAAGGGCTTCCTATGTACTGTTTGTGTACAGGCATGCTCAAACTGAACATAAATAAAATATGTTTTCAAGTATCCCTTTTACAAACAATACAGCAGGAGCAGACTATATAGCAAATGTATAAATATGTGCAAAAAGATAGAAGCAAGCATTAATTCTAACAGTGTGTCTGAGGGCTTCTGAATGGCATGGCAGCCCTTCTGCTATCTTGTCTCTGCAGGTTCTTAAAGATGAAGCTCCTCCCCCTCCACTGATGTTGTTTCTCCTGATTGGTCACCTGAGTAGAACGAAATCCACTAATAGATGTTCGGGCAGACTGCAACAAAGAGAGACAACCAAACAGCACACATACGTGCTATAGTACATAACACATCATTTAGCCAGTCAAACACTCCACTCAATAAACACACCCAACACAATTAACACACAGCACACACTCAACACACCACACCACACACTCAGCACTCCCCACACCACACACACTCAACACACCCTACACCACAAACAATTAAAACACAGCACAAACTCAACACACCCATACCATACACACTCAACACACCCACACACACTCAACACAACACACACAGTTAACACACAGCACATTCAACATACCCCATATCACACACACTTAACACAACCAACACCACACACAATAAACAAACCACAAACACTCAACACCCCCCACACCACACACATCTCCCACACCACACACACTCAACACACCCACTACACACACCCCACACAATTAACACACAGCACACACTTAACACACCCAACACCACACAAAATAAACCCACATCACACACTCAACACACCCCACATCACACAAACACACAACACACACTCTACGCAACCCACAACACACACAATAAACGCAACACACACACTCAACACACCCCACACCACTCTATAAACACACAACACAAACTCAACACACCACACACAACACACACTCAACACACCACACACAATAAAAACAACTCCACACACTCAATGCACCACACACACACTGCTTTATATTCTTCTTCTTCTATTTTATTCTTATTTTTCTGCCAGTTCTTTGCTGCGTTACTCGTCCCGCCGTTTTCGAGATATCAACACCGTTCCAACTGCAGATTGTCCGGCCTGATTGTGTGATGCATGTTTGTATACAGCTTTTTGATTGGATGCACAGATTCCATGTAGCAATGGAATTTTGCGGACTTTTTGTCCCATAGAGAGTGAATGGGCGGAATGTTGGCAGCATGCCACACGTGATGTCACAATGGGCCCCTCTCTCACAAAACACTTACAAACTCACACACGGAGCCCAATGTCTCACATGCTCACAGCCTAATGCTCAGCAGTGTCAGCACACATAATGATTTTTTTAAGGTGGAACTGCTTTTAAGGTGGAATTGCACTTTGGTAGCACTGAATTTTAAGGTGGAACTTCTTTTAAGGTAGCACTGAGTTTACACTGACACTGAAATTAAGGTGGAACTGCATTTATGTTAGCACTCAATTTAAGGTGGAACTTCAATTAACATAGCACTAAGTTAAAGGAAGCACAAAATTTGGTGGAACTCTCTTTAAGGTAGCACTAAAATTAAGATGGCAAAGAATTTAAGGTGGAACTTCAAATAACATTGCAATAAAATTAAGGTGGCAAAGAATTTAAGGAAAATAAACACACAACACACATTCAACACACCCCACACCACACACAATAAACACACCTCACCCCACACACAATAAGCACACCACACACTCAACACACCCCAAACCACACACAATAAACACACAACACACACCACACACAATAAACACACTTCACCCCACACACAATAAGCACACCACACACACTCAACACACCCCACACAATAAACACAGAACACACACTAAACACACCACACACAATAAGTACACCTGACCCCACACACAATAAGCACACCACACATCACACACAATAAACCCCCAACACAAGCTCAACACAGCACACACAATAAACACTCAACACACCACACACAATTAACACACCTCACCCAACCCACAATGAGCACACCACACACTCAACACACCCCACACCACACACAATAAACACCCAGCACACACTCAACACACCACACACAATAAACACACAACACACACTCAACACACCACACAAAATAAACAGACCTCACCCCACACACAATAAGCACACACACACACACACTCAACATACCCCACACCACACACAATAAACACACCTCACCCCACACACAATAAGCACACCACATACACTCAACACACCCCTCACCACACACAATAAACACACAACACACACTCAACACAATAAACACACTTCACCCCATACACAATAAGCACACCACACACACTCAACACACTCCACACCACACACAATAATACACACAGGTTTTCGAAATACTGTTCTGTGTTTCGAAAACCTGTAAGTGTCTTTGAGTTCTTGGAAAGTGCTATATAAGTATAATGTATGATTATTATTATTATTATTATTATTATTATTATTATAAGCATGGCACACACACTCAACACAATACACACACCTAACCCCACCCACAATAAGCACACCACACCAAACTCAACACAGCACACACACTCAACACACCCCACACCACACAATCAACAGACCCACACACACACTCCACACAATTAACACAAGGCACATACTCAAACCACACACATTCAACACATCCCACACCACACACAAAAAACACAACACACACTAAACACCCCACATCACACACTCAACAGACCCGCACACACCCATACACACACACACAATTAACACACAGCACATACTCAACACACCTAACAAACCACACATACTCAACGCACCCACACCATACACACTCAACACAGCCCACAACACACACAATAAACACAGCACACACTCAACACACCACACACAATAAGCACACAACACACTCTACACACCCCACACCACACACACATCATTTCACATACTACTATCTTAAGGCAGGCCTCCAAGCATGAATTCACTGTTGTACTGACCTGCACTCATCCATTTGTCGTTTTATTCCATCTCTCGTTTCTCCCATGGAGTCTCATTTATTTTTGCCACCACTCAAACTCTATTACTTCTTTGCCTGACAGCCACCAAAATGCAATACTCACTCAGGGCACATTTCCAAGTTCTAATCCACCGCCATACTGACCCGCACCCATCTATTTGTCATTTTATTCCATCCACGGTTTCTCCCTTAGAGTCCCATTCATTTTCGCCACCACTCAAACTCTATTGCTTCTTTACCCGACGACAAACAAACTATATGTACTCACTCAAGGCAGGTCCCCAAGCTCCAATCCAAAGTCATTCTGACCTGCACTCCTCTTTCTGTTATTTTTCATCCCTTGTTCGTCTCACTGAGTCTCATTCATTGTCGCCACCACTTAAACTGTATTACTTCTTTGCCCGACAGCCACCAAAATGCATGTACTCACTCAGGGCACATCCCCAATCTCTAATCCATAGCCATACTGACCCGCACTTCTCTATTTATAATTTTTTCATCTCTCGTTCCTCCCATAGAGTCTCATTCATTTGTGCCACCACTCAAACTGTATTACTTCTTTGACCGACAGCCACCAAAGTACATCTCCTCACTCACTGCAGTTCCCCAAACTCTATTCCACAGACATCCTGACCCGCACTCCTCTCTGCGTCATTTTTTCATCCCTCGTTTTTTCCACAGAGTTCCATTCATTTTCTACCCCAACAAAGCCTCAATCTGTCTTCTTCCTGACAGCCACATAACTACATGTGCTTACTTAGAGCAGATCCGCAAGCGCACCCAAACCCCAGCCCAGGTTTTTCCTCTGACCAACACACACCAAACTGCATGTACTAACTCAGGGCAGGTCCAAGAGATCGAATCCAAAGTCATACTTACCCGCACTTCTCCATTTGTCATTTTTTCATCCCTCGTCCCTCCCATAGGGTCCTATTCATTTTCACACAAAACATAGCCCTGTGAATTCAGGCTCCCAAGCATGAATTCACTGTCGTTCTGACCCGCACTCATCCGTCTGTCGTTTTATTCCATCCTTCGTTTCTCTCATAGACTTACATTGAGCAGACTCTGGGCAGCATGCAGGACATGATGTCACAATGGGCCCTTAACTCACAAACCCATATAAACTCACGCACAGAGCCCACTGTCTCACATGCTCTCAGCCTAATGCTCAGCAGTGTCAGCGTGCATAATGATTTTTTTAAGGTGGAACTACGTTTAAGGTGGAATTGCACTTAGCTAGCACAAGAACTAATCCACCGCCATACTGACCCGCACTCCTCTTTGTGTCATTTTTTCATCCCTCGTTCCTCTCATTGAGTCCTATACATTTTCGCCACCACTCAAATTCTATTACTTCTTTGCCCGCCAGTCACCAAAATGCATGTACTCATTCAGGGCAGGTCCCCAAGCTCTAATCCACACCCATACTGACCCGCACTCCTCTATTTGTCGTTTTTTCATCCCTCGTTCCTCCCATAGAGTTTCATTATTTTTTGCCACCACTCAAACTGTATTACTTCTTTGCCTGACAGCCACCGAGATACATGTATTCACTCAGGGCACCGCTCCAAAATCTTATCCACAGCCATACTGAGCCGCATTCCTCTATTTGTCGTTTTTCATCCCTCGTTCCTCCCATTGAGTCCCATTCATTTTTGCCACCACTCAAGCTCTATTACTTCTTTGCCCAACACCCACTGAAATGCAAGTCCTCACTCAGAGCACCGCTCCAAGCTTTAATCCACAGCCATACTGACCCGCTATTAGTTTTTGAGCTAGAACCACAAAACTTTGCAGGATCGTAGGACCTATACCCACGGGGTGTGCTTGTGCTTTTTTAAGGAATCCAGAAAATTAATGTTAAAAGTCGATATTTTTTCCCATAGGGAATGAATGGGCGGAATGTTGGCAGAATGCCACATATGATGTCACAATGGGCCCCTCTCTCACACACACATACAAACTCACGCACGGAGCCCAATGTCTCACATGCTCACAGCCTAATGCTCAGCAGTGTCAGCACACATAATGAATTTTATAGGGTGGAACTGCTTTTAAGGTGCAATTGCACTCAGGTAGCACTGAATTTAAGGTGGAACCTCAATTAGCATAATAAAAATTTAAATTTAAATTTAAGATGGCACAGAATTTAAGGTGGAACTTAAATTAACATAGTATTAAGTTTAAGGTGGAACTGCTATTAACATATCACTAAATTTAAGGTGGAACAGAATTTAATGTGGAACTTTAATTAACATAGTACTAAAATTAAGGTGGCATAGAACTTAAGGTGGGATTTGAATAAACATAGCATTAAATTTAAGGTGGACCTGCTATTAACATAGCTGTAAATTTAAGCAAAAACAGAATTTAATGTAGAACTTCAATTAACGTAGCACTACATTTAAGATGGCACAGAATTTAAGGTAGAACTTCAATTAAAATAGCATTAATTTTAAGGTGGAACTTCTTTTAAGGTAGCACTGAGTGTACACTGACACTGAAATTATGGTGGAACTCCATTTAAGTTAGCACTGAATTTAGGGTGGAACTTCAATTAACATAGCACTAAATTTAAGGAGGCACAGAATTTATTGTGGACTTCTCTTTAAGGTAGCACTAAAAGTAAGATTGCACAGAATTTAAGGTGGAACTTATTTCAAGGTGACTCTGCAATTAACATAACACAAAATTTAAGGTGCCACAGAACTTAAGGTGGAACTCTCTTTAAGGTAAAACTAAAATTAAGCTGGCACAAAATTTAAGATGGGAGTTCAATTAACATTGCAATTAATTTAAGGTGGCACAGAATTTAAGGTGGAACTCTTTAAGGTAGCACTAAAATTAGGGTGGCACAGAATTTAAGGTTGAACTTAAATTAACATAGCACAAAAATTAAGGTGGCACAGAATTTAAGGTGGAACTTGTTTTAAGGTGCCACTGCAATTAACATAGCACCAAATTTAAGGTGGCACAGAAATTAAGATTGAACTGCAATAAACATAACACTAAAATTAAGTTGGCACAAATTTTAAGGTGGAACTTCATTCACAGTACCAACTACCAAAGAATTACCATCCACCACGGATACTGCAGCTTCTGCTTAGGAACATTTTGGCAGTATTTTAACAGCTATCAACAATCTTCAACCATTTTAACTTTAACCATTTTAACCATTTTAACTTCTTTTAAGGTAGCACTGAGTTTACACTGACACTGAAATTAAGGAGGAACTGCATTTAAGTTAGCACTGAATTTAAGGTGGAACTTCAATTGACATAGCACTAACTTTAAGGAGGCACAGAATTTAAGGTGGAATTCTCTTTAAGGTAGCACTAAAATTAAGATGGCACAGAATTGAAGGTGGAACTTCTTTCAAGGTGGCAATGCAATTGACATCGCACTAAATTTAAGGTGCCACAGAACTTAAGGTGGAACTCTCTTTAAGGTAAAACTAAAATTAAGCTGGCACAAAATTTAAAGTGGGACTTAAATTAACACTGCAATGAACTTAAGGTGGCACAGAATTTAAGATGGAACTCTTTAAGGCAGCACTAAAATTAAGGTGGCACAGAATTTAAGGTGGAACTTGTTTTAAGGTGGAGCTGCATTTAGGTTAGCACTAAATTTAAGGTGACAGTGAATTTAACACCACATTTAAGGTGGCATAGAATTTAAGGTGGAACTCTTTTGAAGGTGGCACTAAATTTAAGGTGGGACTGCATTTACCAATAGCACTAAATTTAAGGTGGCACAGAATTTAAGGTGGAACTCTTTTGAAGGTGGCACTAAATTTAAGGTGGGACTGCATTTACCAATAGCACTAAATTTAAGGTGGCACAGAATTTTACGGGGGACCTCTTTTTAAGGTGGCACCAAATTTAAGGTGGAACATGGATACTGCAGCTTCTGCTTAACAACAATTTGGTAAATTTTTAACAATTATTAACAGTCTTCAACCATTTTAACGTTTTGACGTAATAGCTGGCTTTTTCAAGCCAACTTAAGGTTCGTTCACAAACTTTCCCTTTCTAGTTTTTGTCTGTTGTTTTTACTCATCGTAAGCCTGCTCAGTGCTAAGCTGAGGAAGAGATAAAGGGGTCTATTATATGGCCAGTGAGAGATCTTTTAACTCACACTGAAAGGTTAGAAATAGTTCTATAATTATTCAACACTGTAGTATCTTCTCCTTTTCATAGCTAAACAACAAAAGAAGATTTTCAGATCAATCGCATTTCATGTGTAGCTAAGGAAAGATTAAAAATATAAGCTAAAGGTGCTGCAATAACATAAGCCACTAGCTTAAAAAGCAGTGGATCTAAAGTATCAGGTACTGCTGATTTATTTCTTTAAGAGCCTTATGCACTTCCGAACTAGAGATCTGTTAAAAACTAAGTCACAAATTTATACTATGATCACTGTCAGGATTCACACTGTTAAACTTAAGGGTTTCAATATTTAATGAGTCTTATGAAGATCAAGTATAAATATGTGTCTGGGGCAATTTTATGTATTTTCTACTTTGACATGAGTGCAAACACCCACAGCAGGAAGTGAAACACAGAACAAGTTTGGAACTGATTCATACTGTGAGATTAAAGCCTGTATGTTGAGCTGTAAGTGTGAGGAGGTTTTCTTCTTTCCGCAGACTGTCTGGCTGCTATATTACAGATGACGGCTGTGCTGATCTGGTGAAAGCTCTGAAATTAAACCCCTCACACATGAGAGAGCTGCATCTGAATTGGAATAAACCAGGAGATTCAGCAGTGAAGCAGCTCTCTGATCTACTGGAGGATCCACACTGTAAACTGCAGAAACTACAGTGAGTTTCAACATCCTGTCAGACCAATGTGAAATGTTTTATAGCTCTGAAAAAAAAAACGAACACCCCTGTGCAACTTTTTTCTTAAATTTGTTCTAAAGAAGGTCCAAAAAAAGTCTGTCAGATGTATGACGCGTTCTTAAACCACAGAATTGTTCTTACCTTTGTGCTCTTGAGTGTTCGTAGATTCTGTTCTTACCTAAGAACAAATCCCAAATAAGACAACACTGGTGAATGTCAGAATCTCCATAGAACTGCATAAGTGTGTTTTAAGAAGAAATGTCTTAGTAAGAATGGTTGATAAATGAGGCCCATTGTGCTTTGTCTTGTGTTTGACACTTTAACACTGGGCTTCCCTGAGGAGAGGTTTAAAGACACTGAGGGGTAAGAACACAATGTATGTAAATGTATTTATCATTGAGATACAAAGTCAGTTATTATTTTACTATTCTTCTCTATTTAAACAGTTTTATTGCACGTTTAAAGGTGACACAAACAGGAGTTGAGTACTGCAACAAAATTAAAATCACAAGTCACTGTTGATATCAGATAAAAAAACAGCTTCCTCCATACAGTGTTGCAATGCCAACAAGATCAAAATATTGTTTTGTATTGTATACACAAAAATGTTACAAACAATGTAAGTGAACTCTTTGTAATTACCTGGATTTCTGCATTGGTTACTAATAAAATGTGGTCTGATGGTTATCCAAGCCAGAACACAATCCAACTAAACTAATAACACACAAAATTTTGTACTTTTCATGTCTTTTATTGACCACATAAGTAAGTAAGTAAACAACCACAACACAGGCTAGAAAAAGTCAGGGAACCTCTATGTTAATGACTTCTCCAAGAGCTAATCAGCAAAAGGTTTTTCAGTTTAGGAGATGAGATTGGAAGTGTGGGTTTCATGGGTGCTTTGCCCATTAAATAAAAGCAGCACCCAAATCTGTGCTTATCAAGAAAGCTAATCAAGAAGTCTTTCCTACAGGAGACTACAAACTGCAAAAACCTTTGTTCATGTGTCTAGTATTACAAAAACCCTGAACAGGAATGCTATTCATGGAAGGACACCATGAAGAAAGCCGCTGCTTTCCAAGAAAAAATATTATAAACATTGAAGCCCATCTCAAGTTTGCCAAAGACTGTCTGGATGTTCCACAGTGCTTCTGGGAAAATGTTCTATTGAAAAATGAGACAAAAGTGGAACATTTTGCACAGATGCACAACACTATGTTTGGAGGGAAAAGGACACTGCACACCAGCACCAAAACCTCATAACAACTGTGAAACATGGTGGAGAGGGCATCATGGTTTGGGGTTGCTTTGTTGCCTCAGGGCCAAAATGCCATACAAATATTCAGGGAACAATGAATTCAAAGGTGTATCAAAACATTTTACAGTAGAACATAAGGGTAGCAGTCTGTGACCTCAAGCTGACGAGATGTTGGGTAATGTAACAAAACAATGACCCAATGCAAACAAGTAAATCAACTAAAGAATGGTTGAAGAAGAGTTGTTTTTGCAATGGCTATGTCAAAGTCCTAACCCTATTGAGAAGCTGTGGTATGACCTGAAGTGGGCTGTGCAAGCAAAGTGTCTCAGAAATATTGATGAACTGAAATACATTTGCAGAAAGGAATGGTCCAAAATTCCTCCTCAACATGGTGTAAATCTTATTTGCAGCTACAAGAAACATTTGGTGGAAGTGATTGCTGCTCAAGATGGATCTACAGATTATTAAATTCAAGGGTACACCTACTTTTTCTAGCCTGCACTATGGATGTTTACCCAATGTGCTCAATAATACACATGAGAATTCAACTGTTTGAGTTATTAGTTTTATTAGACTGTGTTTGTCTTTAATTGTGACTTAGATCATGATCAGACCACATTTTTCTAATAATGCAGAAATCCAGGTAATTGCAAATGGGTTTCCTGATTTTCTTCTTGCAACTGTAGATTTATTTTTAATGTATGCTGCAATACTATGAAAAGTGTGATTGTTATTTCAGTGCATTTCAATGGAAGTTACACTTTCCAAGGGCATGAGAAAGAAATAGTATTGATGCAAACTAAAAGTTATAAAGGGCCCATTTTTCATGGATGAAAAATGCATCAAGTGAAGCCAGTGTGAACCTAAACACTGAATGTGTGGGTGTTAAATCTGTGTTTTACTTTATTGTGTATCATCTGTGTGTAGAGCTGTAAGTGTGAGGAGTTTTCCTTGTTCTCTTTGCAGGCTGGGATTCTGCAGTATTACAAATGATGGCTGTGCTGATCTGGTTAAAGCTCTGAAATCAAACCCCTCATCACACCTGAGAGAGCTGGATCTGAGCTGGAATAAACCAGGAGATTCAGGATTGATGGAGCTCTCTGATCTACTGGAGGATCCACACTGTAAACTGGAGAAACTACAGTGAGTTACTCACATTACATCTGGAAACCCTCAGCTCTTTTACTTTCAGTACTGTGTGACTGTGTGTGAAAGAGAGAGACAGAGAGGGGAAGTATGTATGTGATAGGGGTTGCAGTGACTAGTGCACTAGTCAATTAATATCCACTGGCCATCACTGTAGGCAGCTGTAAAGTTGTAAAGTGCTTAATGTGGAAATATTATACTGTGGCATGCGCCCGCCCCCCGGGCCCCGACGATGATGGCCGCGAGAATCGGCAGGAAGGCGGGGCCCGAACACCCAGTGGCGACCAACCTCGGCCAGGACGGCAGGGAGAGAGAGTGTGGAGGGGGCGGAGCGCAAAGCCAGAGCTCCGCCGAGTGACCCGAGTGACGGCGGTAGGAGGAGGAGGACGACGATGGTGCCGGTAACGAGAGGCACCAGGGTGTGGCATGTGCCCGCACCCCGGGCCCCGACGATGATGGCCGTGAGAGTCGGCAGGAAGGCGGGGCCCGAACACCCAGCGGCGACGAACCTCGGCCAGGACGGCAGGAAGAGAGCCGTGAGCGTGGAGGGGGCGGAGCGAAAAGCCCGAGTATTTCAGAGTGGCGCGAGTGACGGCGGGAGGAGGAAGACGACGACGGTGCCGGTAATGAGAGGCAGCAGGGGAAGAAGCAAGTCCCGAGCTCCGCCGCCTGGGCCCCGCCCCCTGTTACGCAGCGAGGCCGCTCCACTACACCTCACCTTCAACCCGGGCGGCTGAGCCGCCAGCTGGGGGCCGTGACGAGGAGGCGGAGCAGCGAGCTCTCGTTCCCTCTCAGGACTGGAAAGTCTAGCGGACTGAAGCCACTGAAAAGTGGCCAGCCTAGGTTCTGGTGGCATCTTGTAGTGTATTGTTTGGTTTGTCTGTTTGGGTTGTTTTGAGTGATTAAAGAGATGGCTGCTGCAACTGTGAACCCTGCCTCCAGCGTCCTCCTTGAGCCCGGGGTAGGACATGCCGTGCTACAGTGGTGCCGAAACCCAGGAGGAGGACGCCAACACACTGAGGGAGTCTCCGCGGCAGAAGAGGAGGCCATCAAGACCTTGGTACACCTGCACCTTGCCGGCTGGCGGGAGCTGCAGGCTGTCTTCCAGAATGCTGAAAAGCACTGGAAGCAGCTTGAGGAGCAGCAGGTGGCAACCCGTCAGATGGTCAGGAGCCTGCTGGCGGAGCGGCAACCCTCGGTGTGCGTGGGGGCAGGAGCCCTCCTCTCACCACCCCTCGAGCCTCCAGTCCCAGCTCCCAGGAGGACTGGAGTCCTTCTCCCACCTCCCCTTCCTGCTCCGAGGGTGCTCGGAGCTCACCTTTTCCCCCCTCCCCCCCTTCCTGCTCCGAGGGTGCTCGGAGCTCACCTTCTCCCCTCTCCCCTTCCTGCTCCGAGGGTGCTCGGAGCTCACCATCTCTCCCCTCCCGTCCCTGCTCCGAGAGCACTCGGAGCTCACCGTCTCTCCCCTCCCATCGCGGAGGCCCCGCCTGCCACCGGAGAAGTTGCGGAGGCCCCGCCTGCCGCCGGAGAAGTCACGGAGGCCCAGGGTTCTCCCACCCTCCCGCCCTGTGCTGGGTCTTCCCCCGGGGGGGGGTGTGATGGCTCAGTCCAGTTCCCGGCCTGAGTTGGGTGGTGGGGGTATGTGGCATGCGCCTGAGCACCCAGCGGCGACCAACCTCGGCCAGGACGGCAGGGAGAGAGAGTGTGGAGGGGGCGGAGTGCAAAGCCAGAGCTCTGCCGAGTGACCCGAGTGACGGCGGTAGGAGGAGGAGGATGACGATGGTGCCGGTAACGAGAGGCACCAGGGTGTGGCATGCGCCCGCACCCCGGGCCCCGATGATGACGGCCGCGAACACCCAGCGGCGACGAACCTCGGCCAGGACGGCAGGAAGAGAGCCGCGAGCGTGGAGGGGGCGGAGCGAAAAGCCCGAGTATTTCAGAGTGGCGCGAGTGACGGCGGGAGGAGGAAGACGACGACGGTGCCGGTAACGAGAGGCACCAGGGGAAGGAGCGAGTCCCGAGCTCTGCCGCCTGGGCCCCGCCCCCTGTTACGCAGCAAGGCTGCTCCACTACACCTCACCTTCAACCCGGGTGGCTGAGCCGCCAGCTGGGGGCGGTGACGAGGAGGCGGAGCAGCGAGCTCTCGTTCCCTCTCGGCTCAGGTGCCTTTTAAAAGAGCTGAGAGGGAACACAGAGAGAGAGAGAGAGGGACACGCAGCAGCAACAAGAGACTGAGGAGCTGGAAAGCTCCTTATTGAGGACAAAGGACTGGAAAGTCTAGCGGACTGAAGCCACTAAAAAAAAGTGGCCAGCCTAGGTTCTGGTGGCGTCTTGTAGTGTATTATTTGGTTTGTCTGTTTGGGTTGTTTTGAGTGATTAAAGAGATGGCTGCTGCAACTGTGAACCCTGCCTCCAGCGTCCTCCTTGAGCCCGGGGTAGCACATGCCGTGCTACATATACATACAAAACAGAATTCACTATTTGAGAATTCACTATAAAACACATTTAACTGTCAGTTGCAAGTCATGTGAGGCTACTCTGAAAGATAGATTACAGATCTCCAGAGAGTTAGGTACATTTTGATGTACAAGAACTGCCTACTTTAACAGGAAATGGGCAGGCAAAACGACCAACCACAGAATGTACCCGTGGAGTTAGATTCATGGCATTCCTATTCTGAATGGAAAAAAACTAAATCTGAATGTTTTTTTATCTGCATTTTAAATTCTGAACTCATCCAAGTATGAATATCAGACTAAAACAAATGAACATATGATCATTTTTAAAAAATAGATAGTCAATAGTTTCAGCCTCTATAGCACAAAAGATGCAAGGATCCACTTCAAATTTAAATATTTTCTATGCAAAAAAAAATCACTAACACAGCATATTGCTGATACTATTTTAAAATGGGTTTCTTTAACTTTAGGAGCAATACGATAAGATATATAAAAGGAAAAGTACTTCCACCTTAAAGGAACTGACATATTATCTCTTACAAAGCATGAATTAAAGTTCCCCAGAACTTTCTCTTTGACATCCAAACTAACTATTCTACTATCAAATTTTTCATCCAACAAATTAACATCAACTCATAAAATAGAAGGTATAATTGCAGAAAAAAACATACTGCTTTGTATCATTCAAAGTAATAGGAATTGTTTTGCATCTGAATTCAATAAATCATAAACAAATGTTACTCAATTGTCATACCAATCAGCTTTGACATGGAGGCACTCTGTGGGTACAAACAAGAAGATGCTGAAATACAAGTCTTCATAAACCGACCAACCATGACATGTCAATATTATTTACTTTTGTCGTGATTAAACATTACTCTCTATTAATCATATCTCTGCAGCAGTAACTAAGCTGGCAGTAATAAGTGGTATTTTCTACTCTTTACTGTGTTTATGCCAGCAGTTAGCAGCTGCAAATTCAATAGGCTCAATTTTAAAAAAAAACAGCTATATATTATTATATATATATTATATATTTTATTTATATTTTATTTATTTATATTTTGCACAGCATCCCAACTTTTTTAGAAATGGGGTTGTGTGTGTGTGTGTGTGTGTGTGTGTGTGTGTGTGTATATATATATATATATATATATATATATATATATATATACACACACACACACACACACACACACACACAACCCCATTTCTAAAAAAGTTGGGATGCTGTGCAAAATATAAATAAAAAACAAAATTCAATGATGTGCAAATCAATTAAACCATATATTCAATTAAAAACAAAACAAAGACAACATATCAAATGTTGAAACTGAGAAATGTTAGTGTTTTTGAAAAATATGAGCCCATTTTGAATTTGATGCCAACAACACGTTCCAAAAAAGTCAGGATGGGGGCATGTTTACCACTGAGTTTCAACATCTCTTTTTTTAACAACACTCTGTAAGCGTTTGGGAACTGAGGAGACACTGCTGTTGTCCTAAAAGTGAAATGTTTTCCCATTTTTTGCCCAACATAGGATTTCAGCTGCTCAACAGGTCTCCTTTGTCATATTTTTCATTTTATAATGTGCCAAATGTTTTCAGTGGTGACAGGTCTGGACCGCAGGCAGGTCAGTTTATCACCGAGACTCTTAATTCAGAGCAATGCTGTTGTAATACATGCAGGGTATGATTTGACATTGTCTCGCCGAAATTATCAAGGCCTTCCCTGAAAATGGTACATATATGTTTCAGCATTAATGGTGCCTTCGCGGAAGTGCCAGTCACTAATGCACGTGGCCATGATTTCCAAAAAGAAATTGAAATGTTGATCCATCCAACCACAGCACACTTTTCCCCTTCCCCTCAGTCCATTTTAAATGAGCTCAGGCCCAGAGAAGGTAGCAGCATTTCTGGATCCTTTTTATATATGTTTTCTTCTTTGCATCTGAGAGCTTTAATTTGTATTTGTGGATGCAGCGACAAACTGTTTTCATAGACAGTGGTTTTCAGAAGTGTTTCTGAGCCCATGCAGTGATTTCCAGTTCATGTCTGTTTTTAATGCAGTGCCATCTGAGGGCCCAAAGATCATGGCCAGCAAATACTGGTTCTTGGCCTTGTCCCTTGTGTACAGAGATTTCTCCAGATTCTCTGAATCTTGTAATGTTATTATGTAGATAAAAAGCAAAAATGTTCTTTGCTGTTTTTACATTAAGAAATGTTATTCTTGAATTGCTGTACTATTTGATTGTGCAGTTTTTCACAGAGTGGTGAACCCCTTCTCATCTTTACTTCTGAAAGACTCAGCCTCTCTGAGATGTTCATTTTATACCAAATCATGTTACTGACCTGTTGCCAATTAACCACCTATTGTTTTTTTTAAGCATTACACAACTTTACCAGGCTTTTGTTGCCCTCGTCCCATCTTTTTTGGAACTTGTTGCTGGCATCAAATTCAAAATGGGCATATATTTTTCAAAAAACAATAAAATTTCTTAGTTTCAACATTTTATATGTTGTCTTCAAAGCATTGCATTTTGTTTTTATTTACATTTTTCACAGCATCCCAACTTTTTTAGAAATGGGGTTTGAAATATCAATAAAGTTTAAAACTTACAGCTTCATTATAACAGGTCACAACAATCTTATTTTAGTCTGTACAGTGTTCATGTGACAAATCAGTATGAGTGATTAACATTTATTTAAGAGCCACACTGCTGGCCCACAGAAAGAGCCTTTATACAGGAAAAAAACAGCTGCCTCTGTATACTGTGACGACACCAAATTATTATGCATAGATTAAGTGTTAATATACATTTTAATGCTCTCAACAGTGGGAAAGTTCAATTTCAGTGCATTTCAAAGGAGGTTACACTGTATTTGCATGCAAATAAAAGAAACTTACTTGAAGCTTTAAAAAAGCATTTCACAGATAAAAAAATGTGCATATGGTGAAGCCAGTGTTGCCTGAAACACTGATAAAGTGGACTCATATCTCTTTTGTTAGATGTATGACTAAAAATTTCTCAGAGACCTTTTTCATATGAGCTGACCTGGTTCTGTATTGCTTTGTGCTCTGCGTGTGTTTGTGTGTGTGTATTCAGCTGCAAGTGTGATGAGTTTTTCTTCTTCTCTTTGCAGCCTGTATGAATGCAGTATTACAGAAGAAGGCTGGGCTACTCTAGTTAATGCTCTGAAATTAAACCCCTCATCACACCTGAGAGAGCTGGATCTGAGCAGCAATAAACCAGGGGATTTAGGAGTGAAGGAGCTCTTTCATCTACTGAAGGACCGACACTGTAAACTGGAGAAACTACAGTGAGTTATTTATATTACATCTGGAAACTCTCAGCTCTTTTACTTTCAGTACTGTGTGTAAGAGTGTATGTGTGAGAGAAAGAGAGATAGAGAAAGAGTATAAAAAAACACGAGGTAATATATTAATAGTGGTTAGCTAATGTTAAGTAATTAGATAATTGCATCAGATATATTAAATGTTTTGAACTTTTGACCTTATTGATGTTTAGTAATGTTTAATGGGGGGGACTGATGCATTATTGAGACATGTTTAATTTTCACTTAAAGTGTATGATGGGAATCTTAGCTGCACACATGAGGTGGTGCTCACCATGGCAGATGTCTTTGCATCGTCCTTACAACACGAACGCTATTTTTTTAATTTTAGTTTTAGTATTTATCTTTAATGTACAGTTTACCTATGTAATAGTAAGATAAAGTTGAGAGTCACTCCTGGATATTGGTGAAGTTCACCACGAACGTACCCTAAGCCTTTCTGACTTCAACTTTCTTCTACATTCGGACTACACTGACTCCAACTGGCAAGGCCCAGTAGCACCGGCCTTGGGTGAGCGGCGCAGCTGGCAGAGAGAGTGGCCAAAGCGGAAGCCTGGAAAGAGAAGTCACATCACATACTACATGCTAGGCTAAACCCTAGGGCTATGCGACTGCTAATAGCTAATGTTTGCTCCCTCAAAAACAAGCTGGATAAGCTGAGAACTAGGATTACAACTTAGCGTGAGATCAGAGAATGCTGTGCTCTTATTTTCTTGGAGACCTGGCTCTCAGACAGCAAGCCAGACTCAAAAGTCCAGCTCCAAATGCACTATATCCAGGGACCACACATCAGCCTCAGGGAAGAACAGGGGTGGTGGCATCTGTGTCTACATGAACAGGTGGTGTACAAACTGCCATTAAACATAGTGTAACTGATATATAACTGCTGTTGGTGAAATGCAGAACTTTTTATCTACTGAGAGAGCCCAGTGCAGGTCATGCACAACATGATCAGCAAACAAGAGACTGTACAACCAGATGCCATGTTAATCCTAGTGGGCAACTTCAACCATTGCAACCTATAGACTTTCCTCCCCATGTATCCTCAGCATGTGAGCTTTTTGGCAAAGCTGAGTAACATTCTTGACCAAGTCTACAGCAACGTGACAAGTACCCTACAAGGCTGTGCCCTGGCAGCACTTAGGACAGTCTGACCACATGTCTGTGTTCCTTTATCCATTGTACAGACAATTCCTAAAGCAAGCACCCCCAGTAAGCAAAACTGTCAATGTATGGAATGGAGAAGCTAATCTGGTGCTTCAGGGCAACACAAACTGTGTTTAGAACTGCTGCTTTGAGAGAGAACTCTACTGTTGATTTAGAGGACTATGCTTCTGGGGTAACTGGCAACATTAGCACATGCACTGAGAATATAATTCCCACAAAACACTGAAGGATATATCCCAACTAAAAACCCTGATTAAAGTGTGAAGTTCGATTCATGCTGTGTGTGTGTGTACAATCAAAATTGGTCCACTTACACCACACTCAGCACTGACTTTCATACAGCCCTGATTCACCTAGAGGGCAAGGACACCGATAACAAAATGCTGTTTATTGACTACAGCTCAGCATTCAACACAGTCAACCCACACAAACTCTCTGAAAAGCTCTTCATTCTCAGGCCGACACTGTCCCTTTGTAACTGGGTGCTGAATTCTCTAACAAACAGATCCCAGTCAGAGTTGGCAACCACACATCCAGCACAAGAACTGTAAGCACAGTCCCCTCATGGCTGTGTGCTGAGCCTCCTGCTGTGCGCACTCTTCATGTATGATTTTGTGGCCTCCCAGACAACACAAGCATCATCAAGTTTGCTGATGATACTATAGTCATTGGACTGATCACTGGTAGGAATGAAACAGCATACATGAGGGAGGTGGCAGATTTGGTAGCCTGGTGTCATGACAATCTGTCGATAAATGCAGACAAGACCAGGAAAATGATTGCTGACCCAAGGAGGAGGGAGAGCTGCACACATCACTTTACATAAATGAGACAGAGGTGGAGAGGATGAAAACTTTAAATTCCTTTACTTTCATATCTGTAAGGATCTCACCTGGTCTTTCTAAGAAGGCTGAGGAAATTTGGCGTGCCAGCCAAAATTCTCAACAACTTCTACAGGTGTATGATCAAGGGTTTCCTTACAAGCTCCATTACAGTCTTATATGGGAATTGCACTGTTCAGGACAGGAAGACTCTCCAGCATGTCATCGGAACTGCACAGTCCATCTCAGGTGCAGCCTTCCCCTCACTACAGGACATTTACCACATTAGGGTCATTAGGGCATTAGGAGATCCAGGACAACAAGACTGACAAACAGTTTCTATCCACAGGCCATCAGGCTTGAGAATAACTCTTTCACACACTGCCCCTTCTCATGACTTCTGACTGGTTGAACTATGGCTAACACACACATACACATTTATTGAACCCCACTATAATGGACTTGAATTAAGAACTTTAATGCCAAAGGGAGAATCCAAAATCTCTGTCGATAAACAGAAACAAGAAGTCAAAAACTAAAACTGTGCAAAGGGGCAAGGCAAAAATCTAGTTTCAGCCAGGCCAGAGGGAGGAGTGACAGCACCCCCCCCAAGGAGTCTAGGATGGCTGAGGAACAAGGGAGCCCGCAACGAACACCTACCCAACTGGAGGCGTTGGAAGATGAAACCCTGGAGCTGTCCCGGTGCCGGACGGGAGCCGGGCTAATGGATCGGACAGATCAGGAACTAGAGACGTTTTTCCAAGGAAAATCCCCTAGGACGGGGAGCTGGCTTCTCAGGATGGCTGGTATGAAAATCCACCATCACCCCATGGTCCAGGACGTCCTTAGCTGGTAACCAGCTTCTTTCCTCTGGTTCGTATCTCTCCCAGTTGATGAGGTACTGGAGAGTGCCTCCATGCCGCCAGGAGTCTAGCACCTGATGGACAGTGTAAAACGGTGTGCCCTCCACCTCCAGCAGTTCCGATGGAGCTCCATCAGGCAACACCATGTCCAGGGGCACTGGGACCATAGGCTTAAGCAGAAAAACATGAAAAGAAAGTGAGATGCGAAATTGGGCTGGTAGGTCAAGTCTGTAAGTGACATAATTTTTTTAATAATCTGGAACAGACGGATGTATTTCGGCTGTAACTTATAACAACACTTCCCAAAATGGTCCCGAGTGAAAAGTCAGATCCGGTCTCCAAGTTGAAAGGAGGGGGTCCCCCCCTGACGCCTGTCTGCTTGTTCCTTCACACGCTGCAGGGCCACCTCAATGCTGCAGTGAGACTCTTCCCAGACCCCCTCACTGCGTTTCATCCAGTCATCGATGGCTGGGATGTCTGAAGGGGTAGCAGTCCAGGGAGTGAGAGGAGGTTGATAACCATGGATACACTGAAAAGGTGTCATACAAGTGGCAGAGCATATTAGGGAGTTTAGGGAGGCCAGCTGGGAGTGTTTTAGGTGTTTTACTTGGAGCACACACAGAGCAAGATGACACAAATCTATGAATGTCTTGTTTTAGTGTTTCCCACCAGTAACAGTTTAATAAGAGTTGCTGCATGCAGAACTCACCAAGATGACCAGAGCCAAAAGAGAAATGACCCCAGTTAATCAAAAGATCACGAAATTGATCTGGCACTTAGAGTTTATTCTGTGGGCAGTTGTCAGAAACGTTAACATATTCAAGTGCTCTGTTGATTTCATCATCAACCTTCAAGTAAATGGAGGTTATTTGCACAGATGGGAAAAATAAGTTTGGGTACAGACTGAATCTGTTTCTTGAAGTCGCTCTGGTGAATTCTCGACAGGGCATCTGCCTTAGAGTTACAGGAACCTGGGCAGTATGAAAAACTGAACTGAAAATGGGAGAAAAACAGGGACCATCTAGCTTGTCTAGGATTCAAATGTTTTGTGGTGCAATGTGGTAACATGCAACGTGGAAACGTGGTTTCTGCTGCTGTGTTCCAAACTTTTTGGACGCTCCCTTAAGAAGTGTTGTGAGAGGGCTTTTGCACTATAGTTTTGATTGAACCATCGATAGAAATTGGCAAAACCTAAAAATCTCTGTAGGTCCTTTATAGTAGTGGGAGTAGGCAAATTGATTACGACTTCATCCTTTTGGTCGCCCATCAAGACTCTCTGAGAGCTAATTATATACCCTAGGAATGAGACTCTTAAAGTGAAATTCACACTTCTTTCCCTTGACAAATAAATCATTCTCTAGCAGGCAGCGGTGCTCTGGACCAACTGAAAGGCATGACAAAGTACTCATAGTGCCCCCTAGTGTTAATGAATGCAGTCTTTCACTCATTCCCTTCTTTAATACGTATCGAATTGTATGCACTGCGAAGGTCTAATTTTGTGAAATACTGAGTGCCACAAAGTTGTTCTAGAGTGATAGGAATTAAAGGCAGAGGACTGGCGAATTGCTTGGTAATATTGTTGAGAGCATGATAATCAATACAAGGTCTAAGACCGCCATCCTTCTTTTTCCGAAGGAAAATCCAGATGTGACTGGTGATGTGGAGGGGCAAATAAAATCTTGTGCTAATGCCTCATTAATGTACTCCCCCATGGCTTTCTCTTATTCTTGAGTTAAAGGGTACATGTGTGATTTAGGAACCTTCTATGATATCAATGGAACAATCATAAGGACAATGAGGAGGAGGTATAGTTGCATTCTTTTTGCTGAAAACTTCAACCAAATCAGAATATTCAGGGGGAATATGAGTAGTGTGAGTGGGTTCAGTGCTCTCTGTTGTGATAGACCTAAGTTCTGGTGAAGTGAGGCAGTTAGAAAGGCAATAATCTGACCAAAATGTGATTTCTTTGCTAGACCAAGAGATTTGAGGATTGTGTTTTTGTAGCCAGAGGAGACCTAAAATGATAGAGAATTCATAAGATTCAATGACTAGAAAGGGTAACCCAGATAGCACATTTATTCTGGCCCAGATCTGGCCCACATCCTACATTTTCATCTGGCCCACATGGCCCGCATGGATTGACGGCACTTGGGCGGACTGCTCCTGGTTGCTAGATGCGGGCCACATCTATACCAGATTAGGGCCACAAGTCAGCCAAAAGCGAGCCACACAACTGAGCCTAATCTGGGCTAGAAGCTGACCACAAGATGTGGGCCATATCTGGAACAGATCCATGCCAGACTAATTTCCGATGGCAAAATTATTCTGGCCCAGATCTGGCCTGCATCCCACCCCTCCCCATTTTCATCCGGCCCACTTGCCACATGGATTGACGGCACTTGGGCGGACCACTCCCGGTTGCTAGATGCGGGCCACATCCGTACCAGATTAGGGCCACAAATCAGAAACAGTTGAACAACACAACTGGGCCTAATCTGAGTCAGAAGTTGACCAAGGTGTGGGCCATAGCTGGAACAGATCTGTACCAGAATAATTTCAGATGGCAAAATTATTCGGGCCAACATCCCCTATTTTCATCCAGCCCACTTGCCACACGTATTGACGGCACTTGAGTGGACCGCTCCTGGTTGCTAGATGTGGGCCACATCCGTACCAGATTAGGACCACAAGTCAAGTGTAAATTAGTCAGGTATTTTCCTACATTTTCAACATAAAATCTAACAACAATCAAAAATAACAAGATTTATTTTTTATTAAATCAGGTTTGCTTAAAAAGTGGATGAAAGTCAAACATTTTTGCAGAAAAATTAAATGAAAAAAAAAATGAAAATGAAATATCAAACCAACAGGACTGCAAAGAAGACATTAATGACAATCCAGCATATGCATAAGTATAAGTTCTTTTCTGACCACCTTGACCATCCTTATTTGCCATACTGGTGGTGTATGCTTAGAGATTACCTTTTATCACTTGCAAAATTTGAATTACTCATTCTAACCTTTGATGAAGGACCAGAGCAGGTGTGCCGAACCATGGTCCTGTTGGTCTATCATCCTACAAAGTTTAGCTCCAACCTTAGTCCAACACACCTGGTCCAAGCAATGAAGGCTAAATATTAGAGCCATATGTGCAAAGTTCTCTCTTATGGTTTCAATGTGGTCATTCTGAAGGAAACAGAAATACAGCATTAAAATGAATTCCTAAAAAATATTACATGTTATTGTTCATATAAGATTTGCATAATTTACTGATCAAAGTTCAACGAAATTCTCCATGGATTTTCACAGTCACTTAGTTCAGTGAGGAAATTCAACAAGTGAATCTTTGGTGCTTTTTTTTTCTGCTCCGCTTTGGTCCCTTGTTCCATACTGATTCACATGAGACTGCAAGCCAAAGAGTTGTGCTCATTTTTTTCTAAATTCACAATTTGGATTTTTATAGTTTATGTTTAATCTATATGAAAATACACTCAATACATTTCTTGTTTAAATGGCCCATGTACTGACCTCAGAGCTATAACAATAAATGTAAATAGTTCAGTTTCTAGATAATAAGGTACACCTTCTTTGTATGTACACTCACTGTCCATTTCATCATGTAAACCCACCAACCCCTAGAAGATGTAACAATATAGCTGTACAATATAGCAGTCAGCCCCAACCCCATCCATCAGTGGAAAAGACCACAATGCACTTATATTGTTGTGGTCGGGACAGAACCTTGCATCCCCAAAATGTTAACTTTACAGGAGAAGGGAAAAAGCATTCTTAAATTGAGTGGAAATTAAAGGAAAAAGATCATTTTTCCCCAATAATTTTGGAACATTTCTACTGCTCCATTAAATGTGAAAGTCTGACTCAAAGTAAAGGCAACAAATACTACATAATATATATATTTTTTTAAATGAAAAAAAAAAAATTGAATAAAAATGGAGATACCAGGCTGTGTCCCAGCAGTGACAATACGTTTGGTGGACCTGATAAAATGGAAAAAAGTGTAAATACAAACTACCAAACCAGCACCTGCACTCTCTGTTTACACAGCCATGCTGTTGTAACATGTGCAAAACGTCCCTGAAAACGATGGCGTCTAAAAGGCAGCATACGTTGCTCCACAGTATGTTTGGTGTTAATGGTGCTTTCACAGTGGTGCTGGTTATCCACTACTTTCTGCCTTTATTCATCTTTCACGAATTCTGGACTTTGGTTTGTTTATATATTTGCCTTTGAACCTTCATACCAACGAATCATGTTAACTAGCATTTTAGTTGTTATATGACATGATGTGACCATTTAAAGATCATTTTATATTTAAGCAATAGAACACGAGAGGTTGTGTGTTATCAAGAATAACATCACGGCTGTGATTTGGTTGCAGAAGATCATCACAGTGCTGATGTTATTCGTAATAACACATGATTTTGAGTGTTCTATTGCTTATACCATATATTGCTTATATATTGCCTATTGCTTATACTTATATTTTTACAAAATAAAGAAACAAGATAGATCAAAGAAGCCCTGAATATAATACTGGATATGCTTTAATACTGGCAACACCTTTCACCACAAAGTAGCTCCAGCTGCACAGCAGAATTAGATTTTTGAGTAAAATTAAAATAATCCTCATTTGCAGTAAAATGACACAGTATTGTAACAATAAGTGGTTGATGTAATGCTTAAACATTGGAGTTAATGTATATCTGCTAGTTCACTAACCTTAAACCCTGAGATTGGAGCACAGACTGCTGGTCACCATAAAAACATAGACGACAGTCTCAACTAGCTAACAGCTAACGAAAAGGCAAAGAGAAAGATTTAAGATGAACATCGCTAATTTGGAGATGAATGGATTTATTTGCATTTATAATCACTCCAGCTGGTTTCCTGATATGTTTAATCTGCAGAGAGAAACTGTCAAACACTAAAAAGTCACAAAGTTGAAGTCAGCCCCTCGTTTGAATTTTAATTTAAGGTGGAACGGAAAAATTCAAACAAGAACCTGCCAAACAAGAAGCTGACCTCAGCCTCATAAAAAATCAAATACTGGGAGACATTTTATAAGCTACTATTCTACTGGGATAGTATCTGCTAGAGATGTGAGAAGAACAGCTATATCTGAGCTAAAGCTTAAAGCAGAGCAACATAAGTCTGCATTTTCAACTGTATAATATTTTACCCTATTCTGGGACATTAGCACATACTGAGAGATATTTACAGCCAAGATGGTAAAATGGTACTTCAATAAAATGGGCAGGTCATATGTTATCTTAAATACATAACAACAAAGGTTTGGGTGCATAAAGCTTGTCATTATTTGCCAACACATCAGCAGAGTGATATAGTATTGGTGTAAAAAAGCCAAGCTGTTATCACAAATATAAGCATGGTTAGAATGCTTCTTGACCAATCAGACTGTCATGTTAGTATTGATCATGTTAATGAGGGTATGTTAATGCAATAGTATTTCCATTTTTAGTTTTCCAAGCATTTTGCATCATAGAACAGCAATATTTAAGACTTTAGAATACATTAAAATTAGCTAACCAGATCCAGTAAGACTGCAAATGATGTGTGAGAAAACACAAAACACACCTCAGCTCAATAACCACAGCACTGAAACGAAGACCCTATCCCAGAGCCAAAGTAGCTTATGTCCTATCCCTGAGCTAATGTGCTAACCATGGGCTAACGTGCTAACCCCAAAGTACCTGCGCTAAGCCCGAGCTAACGTGTTAACATGCTAACCGCGAACTTGCGCACTAGATTAGTACTAACAAGCTAACCAGAAACAAACACGCTAGCTGTGAACCCACCCACTAGCTAATGTGCTAACACGCTAACTGCTAATGTCACATTAAGGTAATATACTTGCAGCAAATGAATTACTTCACCTCACTGTTTTTACCACTAAGGTTTACATTACTAACAAATAATAATCTTACAATACTAACACTGTAATGTAAGATGTACTGCAGAGGCAGTTACCTGTTTAGCATCTGACAGCGGGGAGGGAAAGAAAAGTCCACCATCTCTTTGTGTCCAGCATAGTGATGTATGGCAGCGCTTTCTGTTCACACATGAGTACATGACCAGACAGAAAATCAGACCTGTTGACGCTATTACTATATCACTTTAACCTGACTGATTTTTAGACTTACATCAGCACCATGTAAATAATATATTTTTAAGCCAACAAGCTCTTATATTTTTAGTCAGTTAAACACAATTCAGATAATTAGAGGTAGCTGTAAATAATTACTCATTTGGATTCTATTATTATATTTTTAACAGAATTTAAAGAAAAATTTGAATTAGTTTAATTCCTATTGCAGTTATAGTATAGAGGCCTGGCACATGTTAACAGTTTTTAAAAGACAATATTAGTCAAAGCCTGTTGTTGTTGCGGTTCTTCTTCTTTATAGTCTTCTGTTTATAACTATACTAATATGTTAGTCCAAAAGAAAGGAGTTATTTAAAGCCTTTATTGTCTGGATTGGTTTTACCAGAGGTGGTAATTAATGTGCTCAGTAATGTATTTATGTGCAGGGGAGTATATGATTTTTTTTTTTTTTATATATGGGCCACTTTTGGCTCACATGATGTTTACCAGTAAGCAGTACTGCCATATCTGTGCCAGAAGTGGACCAGATCTGTTTTGGGACATGTGGGCCAAATCCACATTTTCAATATGTGGGCCACCTTTGGCACACATGCAGGTTGCCAGTGCCAGAAGTGGCTCACATCCACACAGTATCTGGGAAGTATTCCTTGTAAAGAAAGCTGGCCTTTATCTGAATAGGTTCTGTGACGAAGGAGAAAAGATCCACTCCAACGGGTCCTCCATACAGCGTGGTGACTTTGAGAAGTGTCCGGAGATCTTGTACTGGAATGTGTAGTTGAGCCACCATGTCAGAATGGATGAAATTCCCCTTGGCTTCCATGTCAATTAACGCTGGAATTACAAGAGAAGACTGTTGGTAGCAAACAGTTACAGGAGTACAGACGTCCAGTAATCACAGTAATCATTGTAATGCTCTTTTTACTGGGTAAACAATGATAATTAGGGTAAACGAAATAATGGCTAAATTAACTGTGTTAACATTTCAGTTAACTTTTCTGCTCTTTTCTGAAGTGAAGGTGGTGAGTATGTCGAGTAGCCATTTCAATCTCTGTCATTTATGCTAAGATTTCTTATCCCATGCGAATCACTCATAAACATTACAGATGTTCTGAGATACACAGGCATTACCCCACCTCTTCATGGAAAACTAATCCCGTCCAAATAGGGCTTTTATTCAGTCAGTTCACTTCATCACAGAATGCAGCCTCCCTCTTTATCTCCCTCTCTCTCTCTCTCGCTGTGTCTCTCTGCCTTTTTGTGTTTGAGTCTTTGACTGTGTGAGAGGCTGTTTAGTTGTTCAACTGTCAAATACAGTAAAAATAAATGTCTGATTTTGTATGAATTAATTATTATGATTACTGCAGGAATACATCACAGTAAAGAAAATTAAAGCTGGCTAAATTGCTGTTGTTGATCATGATTTAAATTGTAGAAATGTTCTATCAGTGAATTTATACAATTTGAAGGCTGTGAATATAACATTTACTGTCTGTAGATGTTGACACCCATAAGTTAATTTAACTTAACATTCAGGTGGCTGATGAATACTAGGACTGTCACTAAAATGACATTATTAATTGACTAATCTACCCGTAATTTTGAGTTTTTATCAAGAAACTTTTTAAATAGAGTTAATTAAACAGTAACAAACGTGTTTCTTACACAGTGTACAGAAAGATGTGTAAATGTGCACTATGAAAACATAATGTGATCATTCTCAGCACTTTTTGATCATGTATCATCATATTTTGCTTTTGTTTTGTGTTTACAGATTGTTTACAATTATGTAATTTTCAATGTGTTTCAATGTTACAAAAAATATATAAATATACAAAAAGTAACTTGATCACTGAGGTACTTTTCCAATAAAGTACTTATGCTCTTACTTGAGCACTTACAATAAATTACTTGCTAAGTATTTACTGAATAAAGTGCTTTTACTTACATAGGGATTTTCAATACTCTTTCCACCCCTGCACACAGTACACCTGAAAGTACATATTTTTATGCCAGTTATTTATTTACATATGTAATTTACACAAATCTGGATAATTCATTATGTATAATTCATTTAGCACTTTAAGTGCAGAGGTGTGTAGAGTAGACCGAACTCAAGTAAAAGTGCAACCACATCTGTTTAAAAAAATACCCAAGTCCTGAGTTGCTCATAGAATGTAGAGTTTTTTAGCTAACCATTATTATTGTAGCATTGTGTGTTAACAACATTATCTAGTGTGGTTGTTCCTTTTTTACTTAATATTAGCTAACCATTATTAATGTAGTACCTCATGTTGTTCATGTAAGCAAATGCATTGCTTAATATTAGTAAACATGTATTGTGTAGGAGTACCTATATTATCTGTATAAATTATTAACTCTAGTACCTGTATAAATGTAATGGAATTTTTGCATGATGTGAAAACAACAATAAGGGGCAGTCTATTTTCAAAACAGTGTTACAAAAAAATCAGACTTGAAAGAATCAAAGTGGTTTTGTCATGCCTCTGTAACAGGGTGGCTTACCAGTGGTGTGGTTTGAACTCAGGCCATGTGGGTGGTGTTTCAGAGGCCAACTGGGTGATCCACCACAGGGTTTTGGAAGGCAGAACCCAAACGCTAAGCTTCTGTGTGATTGGAAGGTATGATTGAAATAATATATAAAACCACAGAGACCGGTGCTCAAACCCACGCCACCACATTGATAATCTGGCGCTCTACCACTGCACTATAGAGGCCACGGCATGTAGCACCCGAAAACAGGTAGAAAACGAATGGCAGTATGAAAAACCATCTACTAAGGCTTAGGCGGGAAAAACAAACAAAGGACGCCAGGGGAAAGACTGGCTCTCTCAAACATGGAGGGAAGGCTAACTGAAATAAACTACTTTCCCAACAGAAGAAAATTCCTGAAGAAGAACGAAGAGGAAAAGGGACAAACTTGTTCCTTCTCTTGCTTTCCTTTTTTTTTTTAAGGAAGAAAGACACAACTCGAGAAAGAAGATACGCTCAAGAAGTGACAGAGGGAAAGAAGATCAAGAGAAATTCTCTAGAGCTTCTACCCAAGATTACCGGCCGGTCTGTTTGCCAGAACTCTGAAACAAAGACTCAGCAAAGTGTGTCTTGTTCCCAGCCCTTATAAAGCCCCCTGAGCAGGTGTGACTCATTTGGCTGGATTGGGTTGTTGACTCCCCCTCGTGGCCAGTGGTGGCCTAGCCCTGGAGCCAACCCTTACAACCTCTCTCAGACTTGGCTATGCGTACAGGCAAAAATGGCTGCTCAGGACTACATTTCCCAGAACCCCTCACTGCAGCTAATGACTCAGGACACTCTCAGATCCACCCATCCACCCAAGTTTGCCTGACTACTGATTATTCACACCTGTCGCTTGTTACAACTGTTTGTTAGTTTAGTATATAAGCCTGGGCTTTAGCTATAGATGTTTGTGAAGTATTGTCACACATGCATGCCGAGCATTTCCTTTGTGCCAGTTTCTGTCTCTTTGCGTATGACCCATATTTTGTTTGTGACCACGATTCAAGCCTTGCCCTTTTGACCTGTACTGATTCTCTGGTTTTCGAACTTCTGCCTGTGTATACCGACTGTGCGTTTGGATTGCCCTACTGCTATCAAAACATTGTTCTCAAGCCTCTGCAGCAAGTGTCTGGTTCCATTTGCCTTTGTCACAGGTTTATATATCGGCAAATGTCCGGTTTTCATTTATTTTCTACTAACCGCTTCAAACAATATTGTTAAATGCATGGGATGCTATTTAGTTCACAAACCTTTTCTCAAAACAGAACATCTATCTGGGTCAGAAAGTCTCATGTGCAGAGCAGTGTGCCTATTACTACTGATCACTGGTGGACAAAGTACAAGTATCTAAACCACTTAGGTGAAAGTCATATTTTTCTTCTCTCTGCAGGCTGTCTGGCTGCAGTCTTACTGGTAAAGGCTGTACTGCTCTGGTTAAAGCTCTGAAATCAAACCCCTCATCACAGCTGAGAAAGTTGAACCTAAGCTTCAATTACCTAGGAGATTCAGTAGTGAAGGAGCTTTCTGATCTACTGAAAGATCCAGACTGTAAACTGGAGACACTATGGTGAGTTACTGACTTACTCTCTCCACACACACACACACACACACACACACTAAACCAGGAGATTCAGGATTGAAGGAGCTCTCCGATTCACACCAATTAAACTGAAGAAATTACAGTGAGTTACTGATTTACTGTCCCTACCCACACACACACACACAAACACACAGACAGACCAACAGTGAAGTTCATTACCATGCTTAACATAACAGCATAATATTGTAACAAAATAACAAAAAAAATTGAACTCTATATACTATTTTCATGGTTTACATATATTATTTCTCTCTCTCTGTCTCACTGTTCTGTACATACACACAAATACAGTGTATCTGGTGTGAGAGTGTTAAAGCTGCCTATCAGGTGGAACTGTGTCTAACTGTGTTTAGTGTGAGAGTTCAGAGTGCCATAAGGCCACCACACACCGGACACACCAAGTCACACCACAAAGTGTTGTGTAGCAGGCACAGTATAAAGCAGAGCAGTAGTGCATATAATATGTTGCAGTGACAGTGCTGATAAATATCAAGATCAGATTTATTGTAAAACTCTTTCTGTATAAATTTATTATGACTTTTCACACACTGACTGTTTTTGAGCTAAAAGATGAGGTGAAAAAGCCTAGGCTAGTAACGGTAGCTGAGGTGATGAGCGATTGTCTGTTTATCTTGTATTTCTTAAATATTTTAGATTACTGCTTTTGTCTGTGTACATTTCAAGTCACATTCCAAGATCTGTTATGACTTCTTGTGGTCTGGCTCTGGCTTTATTTTAATGCAGTAATGGCAAATGCTGAGTAGTGCACTGTGGCACACAAAAAAACTGTATCTGGTATGCTGTGGCCTGTAGAATTCCTATTTAAAATGCATGTTAGAAAGTTAAATATACAGTAAATTGTAAACAATAGCAAAAGACAATAATGAAAAGATAGTAATGTATGGTAAATTAAAAACTCATTTGATATATTTGTGTATTATTAGTCAGAACTTTCTATGTTGTGTTAATATTGGACAGAGTCCTTTTTTTCCTGCCTGCTGTTAAATAAATAACTGTTCATCAAGTCAGATATGAATATTTATCATTTTAGTATGCATATCCCTAGTACAGCAGTGTTTGTTAATCCTGCTCCTGACAAACAGCACTGCACAGTGAATCTCTTTTTTGCTCTGGAATACCATTTTTCTCAAGTGCTTTTTGAACTGTGTGAGGAATTGTTCTTATTCTCTCTGCAGGCTGTATGACTGCAATATTACGAATAAAGGCTATGCTGCTTTGGATAAAGCTCTGAAATCAAACCCCTCATCACATCTGAGAGGGATGGATCTGAACTGGAATGACACTAGAGTAAGAGCAAGTTACTGACATACTGTCTACACACACACACACACACACACACTAAAACCTTTGTATTATTTGTTCTTGACTTATTTCTGAGTCTTTACATCTTTATAACTATAGTCATTTACTCTCTCTCAATATCATAAACACACACACACGAAGTATCAGGTGTATGAGGTTTCTAGAAATATTAAAGCTACCAGTTTGAATTGTATTTTGTGAGATCACAAATTGCTTTAGAGTGAACATGTATACAGAGACAAACACAAGATATATTTATCTTCAAAGTTAAAAAAGAACTTTACATTTTCAAATTTCAAAATTTCAAAAATGAATTAAAACAAACCAAAAATAATCAAGTATAGAAAAGGGGGAAAAACAATGTTTTGAGCTGTAATAAAACTACTAAAAGATGGTTCCTGAGGAATACTGAAGTTGTAGTGAGGACAGTATATTTGCTTAAAACAAAAGGCCACTTCTGCTTGATTCTCAGGATTCTCAGAAACACCATGTGATTTGGATCAAACATCTGCCAGGCACTCTGAGGTGTATGAACTTGCTAAAACTTTAATCAATTACAATCCAGTAAAAGAGAATTCAGCAGTAAATGAAATGGCCACTGTAACATTAGAACAGGTTGGAATATATTTACTCTTTCTAGAGTTGTATGTGTGTCACAAGGTAAATACCTGAATTCATCTATAGATTGGGTGGTTGGAGCAGCACTGCCGACAACACATACAGTGGCATGCAAATGTCTGGGCACCCCTGGTCAAAATTTCTGTTACTGTGAGTAAATCAGTTAGTAGAAGATGAACTGATCTCCAAAAGGCATAAAGTTAAAGATGACACATTCTTTTCAACATTTAAGTGAAATTAGTGCATTATTTTTGTTTTGTACAACTTTAGATTGAAAAACAGCCAGAGAGATATGAGCTCTCAGATAACTTTTATTAAAGTCTCAGACCTTAATTAGCCTGTTAGAGCTATGGCTTGTTCACAGGCATCACAAGCAATGGCCAGGTGATGCAAGTTTCAAACTTTTGTAAATAGCTTTGTAAAATCTTATCCTAACAATCAGCAGCCACTGGCTCCTCCAAGCAGCCACGTAGCACTCTGAAAATTAAAATAACTGATGCCTACAAAGCAGAGGAAGGCTATGAGAAGATAGCAAAGTGTTTAATATAATTAAGAAATGCCAGTTTACAGGATTGGTTGAAATCAGATCTGGAGGGCCAAGAATTTTTTCTTAGAGAACTTTTCATAGGATTGCAAAAAAGACAAACCTCTGTTTGACTGCAAAAGACCTTCAGGAAGATTGAGCAGACTCTGGAGTGGTGGTGCACTGTTCTACTGTGCAGTGACACCTGTATAAATATGACCATCACAGAAGAGTCAGAAGAAGAAAACTTTCCTGCATTCTCATCATTAAGTTCAGCATCAGAGGTTTGCAAAGGAACATCTAAGCAAGTTGGATGCATTTTGGAAACAGGTCCTGTTGAGTGATTCTGGAAACATCACACCTTTAAAAAGGCTAAAAATGAAAAGAGGATGGCTTCTATAACAGGATAATGATCCTAAACACACCTCAAAAATACACAATGGACTACCTCAAGAGGGGCAAGCTGAAGGTTTTGCCATGGCCCTCACAGTCCCTTGACCCAAACATCATCAAAAATCTGTTGATAGATGTCATAAGAGCAATGCATGCAAGATGGCCCAAAATTCTCACAGAACTAGAAGCCTTTTACAAGGAAGAATGAGTGAAAATCTCCTAAACAAGAAATTAAAGACCTGGCTACAGAAAGTGTTTACAAGTTGTGATACTTGCCAGAGGTGGTATTACTAAGGACTGGCCATGAAGGGTGCCAAAACTTTTACTTTGGGCCATTTTCCTTTTCTGTAATCAGGTCATCTTTTACTCACTTAGCTATTCACAGTAACACAATTTTGACTCGGGTGTCCAAACTTTTACATGCCACTGTAATTTTTCAAGTCAAGTGATCTTTGTTATTCCTCAATATAACTTGTATATATTTGAATGAAATGTCCTTCTTCAAAATGTTGTTCCAAAAGAAATCTTCCTTTACTTGTCTTGACACACACAGGAACACACTCTTAATTCCAGGTACTGTTTCATAATGTATTGACTGCATAAACTGTTGATTTTCTGCAGCAAACACTTTTAAAAATAATGGTGGCATGTGCTGGGATTATACATTTTGGGTAAGGGATGGTCATCCGGTTAAGCTTCCTAGTCCAGGTCATCTTTAATGCAAATGGTTACAATGAGAAACATCATGAAACTGATTTATGGATGACACACAGCAACAACATCTCCTCTGTTCTTCTTTAATGATTGACTTACACTATATTGCATGTGTCTTCAGTCTCATGGTTCTGTCTGATGTGAGTAAGATGTGGTGCATAGCCAGTGTGGTAGTGCAGAGTTTGTCTGTGAAAATGTCTGTGAAATATTGCCTCATGGTATCCAGTCCTTGTTGGTGTCAGTTTAGCCAGTATTACTCAACTCAAGGAGATCACCTGTGGATTCTTCTAGCTTCTCATCACTCTGTTCAGTGATGGCTGCAGATGCAACATGAAACACAGATGTACTCTTCGGCGTGCTGCTGTTCTGCATGTCATTCTTAAGGGTGATCTCTCGATGTACTTTTTCAGACGTGATACTCCTTGCATTTACCATGCACCGTTATTTAGTAGTTCTTCATGCATAACACATCAACCACGTAAGGACACTTCCACTCATCAACAATTGTTTTTTATCAATTGGTAGAACTACCAGAGCTGCATCTCTAGGCTCAATTTTGTGGTGCCTTGCTTTCTTATCAAAGTACACCTATGGCTGTGCTGGGTCTTCTCAATCTCCTTAAGAGCAATTCTCTCAGCTCAAAAACTTTACTTCTGTGTTGTCAACCACTTTTGCCCAGCTATTTCAGGACATGTGGGCAAAGTGTTTGGGGTGCACTATGAAAAGAAAGGATGTGTATAAATAGGAAGGTTGACAGGCAGGTGCATCTCTTTGTAGTAACAATTTTCTCAATATCTAAAAGAAATATAATTACATGATTTTTTTCTTCCTTAGCTATTAGAATGTATGTGATACAAGATAATTCACAGATTTTAATAATGAAGCAATTGGTCAAAAGAGTAGAAATAATAGCAAACAAAGTGAAATAAATCGAACCAAAGCAATCTGAACCAAAGCAATATAAAAGTCTTAGAGATATTTATCTCCATGGGCAACATCAAATCAGACACTACTATTAAACTGCCTGAAATGACAATGAGAAGAAGAAGTAGTTCACGCATCATGAAAAAATGGCAGATTCTAGAGGGTTTACATATTTACACTTCAGTAGTCTTTTGGGTTGAGACTGAGAGATTTGGCCAGCAGCATCACATGTGTTCTCATCTTCTGATGCGAAAGGTTCTGATTGAGTTCATAGCATAATTTGATGAATTTTGAAGTGAAAAGTAGTAAATACAACCTCTGCAGCAAACTCTTTTAAACACAATTTTCTCCTGTCTTCATCCATCTAAGCGTTGGCCCTGTCATCAGGAGATCCCTGGTGATGCTACAGCCATCCATGGGGGGATGCCCCCCCTTCTCTGTCCCCATCACTCAACGTGATGCTAGTCAGCACAGGTGTCTGTTAGCTGACCTGACAGATCTGGCGGTTGGTGCTTTCCTCCGAGCGCGTTGAGCTGTACAATGACATTGCGTGAGCGGCAGTTCAAAAAGATGTGGTGGCGCTTCACAGGTCTGTTCCTGTTCGGTCTGGTTCCTGTGCTATCCTTTGGCCTCCTAGTGCTGGTAATATTGTGTGATCGGGGGAGTCCTAACTAGTGGGTGGAATTGGAGACGACTAAATTGGGGAGAAATTTGGGGGATAATCCAAAAAAAAAAAGTTTTCTACAAACATTCATGTACAGTTACGCTATATTTGGTTAACTTAAAAAGGAAAATAAAACAATAAAATAGCAATGCTGGCATGTGCAAAAAAGTCAGTACTTAGTAACTTAGTTACACTCCTTTTAGCCGACTGCTTGTGAGTACATTGTAGCCAGGTAGGAGTCTCTGTTCTTGTTTTAAAAATTTTCACCCACTCTTTGCAAAACGCTTCTATTTTGGCAATATTCTTTGTCCATCTTTTCTTTGGGTGTTCGGAGTTTTGCACATGCCACAATTTCAGTTTAATTTCTTTCTATTTTTGCCATTTTTAAGTTAATCAAATATAAATTTAATATAAAGCTTTGCATACCTTAGCAGAAAAAATAATGGTTTGCTCCAGAGGTTGTGTTTATTTTCTTTTCATTTGAAAAATCAACAAAATGAGTAATTTGGCCAAGGGTGCCCAAACAACTGAATAATGTCACAAAAACTCAAACACTGTTGTGGACATTAGCAAATGAACTGGATGTGAAAACAGGTATAGGTGTTTTATGTTTGTGATGTGTCTGGGTATTTTTTGTGTATTTGTGTCACTGTCTATGCATGTGTGAGCTGTTTAATTGCTTTGTCAGTGGTGAACCATGACTTAGAGCTAGACCTTCAGTTTAGAACATACATCAAAATGTCAAAAACAAGGAAAAAAAACACATTACTTGTTTAATTTGAAGCTTGTAACAGATACTAGCATATATTTGAGCTTGTATATATCCATTTTACTGCCTCTTTCATTAGCATATTCCTTCTAGTAGTTGAATGAGAAGCACTGAATTTGCTCATTTTCACAGTCAGTGAAGTATTAAAATCAGTTCAAATTGTGATTGGCTGATTTCTGGTAGTTAATGTAGTGTGTAAGACCTTCAGTCCAGAATCTGAAGCCCTAACTAATAGGAGTGCTCACTTGTCCTGACCTAGATACCATAAAGAAAAAATTCATATTTTCTGTGAAATGTTTAAAAAATGTAACCCTTTGATCTGATAAGTGTGTTCACATCTGATCATTTTATCCTGTTTTCTGTCTTACAGAATGTTACCTGAAGTGCAAAAAGTCACTCACACTGGGGGGTTATGAAAAGAGGACAACACACACATACACAGTATATGATTCTACACACTAAAGTGTGTATTGATCTGGACTTTATTGTGTATTATGTCTATTTCTCTGGATGTCTATCAGCATACAAAGATGAACCATGTTTATTAAAGTAAATACGTGTGAGTTTATGTAAAATTACATGTGTTATTGTATCTGTATGTGTGATTGTATCAAGAACATGTGTAATGGCTTTGCATGTGAACATGTGTAATGGCTGTCATTTAGCAAGTCATAGCTGTCTGGGCTTTTTTATTCTAGAAAAAATAAAACTTCTGAGCTGAAACTTTTGACCCATGACATTCTGGTTCCATTTCTACAACCTACTAAAATTCACTGAAAGACTAAACAACATTTTCAGTTCCTAGAATGTAGCATGGGGTATAATTTACAGCAATATGGTATAAAAACTACAAACATTTGTGGTAATAAACCATACAAAATATTTTATTAATTTGAAAAATTCCACTCGCATCTGACCATTTTTGTTACATTCTGGGTACTGATGTTGCATTTGCAAATTGTTGCATTTCAATTGATTTTTCCCTTTTGACCATTGAGAAAGTGCTGTCTGACTGAACATATCCGCTGTTCAGCTGTTTCAAATTAAGACAGATCAGAATTTAGAATAGAAAAAAAACTATTGACAGCAATATTAGCTGTCATCAAATATATTTAATCAAGTAAGTTAAAAAGATAAAGCTGTGAGTGGGAGAAATGAATGATGTGTGAGCAGCAGCTGCTCGCCTGTACTTACAGAGAAAGACAGTACACGCTGTAAAAAGAGCTTCACTATCATTTCTACTGAAACTGACACCAAACTGAAACACCTTTTTTCTGAGCATATTGTAAATATTGTCAGTTCTTGAAATCACTGCATGTTTGATTACAAAGAGCATAAATAGTCCTGTTTCATTGAATTTCATGAAGTGCAGTGTGTGAAATGTATAAACCAATACGCAATATAAATCATTGCATTGACTTTTATTTTTTTTACAGTTTTTAATAGTATTTTTAAATTTGGCACTATTTTATCTTTTTCAACTTATCAGAAGTAAACTATCTATATCATAACGTGTATCATGAAAACTTTGTTAAAGTATCACAATATTACATTTTTACCGTATCGCCCACCTCTACTTCTACATCAGTGTTTCCCCATTTTAGGGGGCTTCTCTTATGATAAAGAGGGGGGACAACCTTATTGTAAACTAGAATTGTTGACTGTGTTGCTGTTAAAATCAAGGACGGCAAATAAGAAAAGAAGTTTCATTCAACTAGTTGGACACAGCCCTAGTTTAGCTGTTTGCCCACAAAAGTTCTCTCCACTCTTCTTAATAATAGGAAGGTTTTAAGTTTAACAACATTTTCTTTATTATCCTTTGATTGAAAATCACACCCAAAAGCTGCACAGTGTGGCACCGTATTTTATTTTTCCTATTCTGAGCTGCATGTGCAACACAAAACATCTGCATCTACCTCCAGTGCAACCATCTGACGTCACCCAATGCGGCTGCACATCTAAAATGATGATGACTCCCATAATGTCCCAGACACCTTGAACAAAGCTGTGGATTTTCATAATAAATAAAATCATTTTAACCCCATTTTTGAATAGTTTAGGATATTTAGCCCATGTCCAAGTCAGGATTCCTTTTAAGGTTCTAACCAAGAGCATGAAATGGTGGCACTAGACAATTTCACTACATTTGTTTCTACAAGAGTATAAGAGTGTTTTTTATAAATATAACTCTATTACATGTTGCTTCAAGTATGCCAAATCTCTATGCCTGCATAAATTAAAAACAAAATTAAAATGTATGACAAATTAATATAAATTATAGAATGTTATTAAGGAATAAGTGTTCCTGTTTGAAATGTTAATGCTTTTACATGTATGTGAATATTAAACAGTGTGCAAAGATTGTATCTTATTGTGAATTTGTGCTAAACCCTCAGTACATCTGTGGTACAGGTGACATATGATTGTACTTTATTGACACAAAAAATCTACTGATATGCAGTTTTTACAGTACTTCTGTTGCACACTGAAACTAGTCTTTTGAACAAAGCAACCCAAATAAAATATATATCCCAAGTATGACCCTTGTAAAAGGGGGCTGTCCTTCAGACAAAATTTAACAAAATAGTTGTGAGAAAATGACACTAAAAGAAAACAACCACAGTATTTATTGTTTGTTTAGTTTTTAGCTAATTGAACTTTTATTTTGACAGCCTAATTAAATAGCATCACCAGTGATCGAACGTGCGATCTACTGATGACAGGGCCAACATTTAGACAGTTGTGCCACTTGGGAGCCCCAACCCTACTTTTTTAAAGTCCTGTTAAACTTAAGTTATGCACATTTAAACTACTTATAACATTGCCTAGTAGTGTGATTTGGGTTTATTTTATTCATAAATGAGATTTGTTTTTTTCTTTGCTGTGTTTTTTGCACACAGTGGTGCTAATGTTTTATTTTAAGTTGCAGTGACATTTATTTATTTATAAATATACCTGTTTGGTGTGGGTTTATTCATTTAATGTAGCTCGAACTGTCCATTTCTTTTTATTCTGTAAAGTTGCCCCAAGGAGCTGTGAACAGTTCTCACCTTTTAGACTGCTTCTATTAATAAAAAAAAGGGACAGCAGGAGACTTGTTTTATAGACTTATAAAATATAATAAAGAAACCCAATTGTTTGACACTAATCCATGGTGTATTCCAGGTCTTCTTTTCTGATGTAACCAGGCAGTGGCAGGGGATAGGGTTAAGCTTTGATAGGTACATTTAAGATACTTTATATACTTCATTACTTATTACTTGGGGGCAGTCATTGGCTGGAGGTTAGAGAACGAGCCTTGTCACCCAACTGCTCCCCAGGTGCCATGGATAGGGCTGCCCACCGCTCCGGGCAAGTGTGCTCACTGCCCCCTACTGTGCATGCATTCACTAGTGTGTATGTGGTTTTACTGCATGGATGGGTTAAAATGTGGAGGTGAAATTTCCCCATTGTGGGACTAATAAGTGTCACTTAACTTATTAGCAGATATTTTATATATTTGTCTCTCCTGAATAACTTAGTACTAGGCCTTCCGAACTCGCCCTACATTGTCCCTTACACCATCACTGCCAGCAAGTGCACAACTGATTTAAACAGAAAATGGCATATAGTCAGAGTAGTCTCGAAATGGACTTCAGATGAAGTTTGCTGTTTTAGCCATGTTAAATGATCAGAACAGTAGACTATGCTCAGCTATAGGCTGCAAGCTTTACTTAAAGACAGAAAAAGATGAAGAAGGGATCCAGAGCTAAACTATCCTTCGTAGACTGAAAGTTGATGTTATAGTCACATACCATGCCTTTACATTTGCCATATGCAGTTTTACACTATTATTATTATCATCATTGATGCAAAGCACCATTGTGCTGTTTATTATAGATTTAAAGAAATTTGCAAGTGGAATTTTCTGTTGTTTCTGGATCAAAGTGAAATATTTAAATTATTTATTGTTTCCCTGTGGGCTGGCAGTTACGTATTGGTCTGGATGCTCTGAAACCCAGTGTAATATCTGCTGTGAGACACACATAGGACTTCCAAATTCCACTGTCCACTCTATCTGTTTGTTTATCTTCCTTTTACTTATTATTACCTTTCTTTCAGTAAACAGAGATCATGTGAGGAAGAAATTCACTTATTCTTAGTGCACATATCAACACACTACAACTAATTCTCCACTGTTAAGACAACAAGCTTTGTTAAGGCCAATTTATAGTCCAGGTGACAAGTGTCGCTCGAAAAAAGAAAAAAAAAATACTGTGAGCTGTAAGCTTTCATAGTTCTGCGTCAATGACAAAATGTTGGAATAGAACATCATCTGTTGTTTCTATGGAAACTTGTATGACAGCGCAACTAATGAAACAGCAGTGAAACCACACAGAACAGTCTGAAAACAGCTTCTACAGTGAAGCTGCAACCAGAAATACTACTTGTTTTCACACACTTGTTTCACTCAGGAATTCTTTCGCCGTCACGAAGGGTTGCCAGATTCGCGGTTTTCCCCAAAAAATTGTGTCATGCAGACGCAAATTTTGTTGCTTTTATGCCATTTTTTGATGAGCGACGCTTGACGCCTGATCTATAAATTGGCCCTTGTGCTGCCCATATCATCACCAATTGTGTCAATGGCCTCTTTTATAGGTTCATCAGAATATATGACAAATTAGCACAAGATTTTTTTCTTTGTTACAAAGTT
>NW_023495263.1:0-82345 GCF_904425465.1 Colossoma macropomum | reverse complement strand
TCTTCCCATTCATATTTTGTTTTAATGTTTACCTAAATGATTAAGAACACTTACATTGTCAGTCATTACTTCCTGTTTCACTGTAGTATAAATACGAAGTGATACACGAGCCAAGTTCCCTCAGTCATCCATAAATATGAGAAAGGCCAGAGAATACAGCAATGACATGCCACAAAATATTTGCTGAGCTAAAAAAAATAGCTAAACATGCCCATTTTCACTATCAGTGCAATAATAAGTTTAAAGCCACTAGACAAGTTAAGAATCTGCAAGGAAGAGGACACATGTCTATATTGACCTCAAGCACAGTGAGGAGGATGATGGCCATAAAATCACCAAGGATCACAGGGAATTGCAGACATTAGCTGTGTCTTGGGGTCAAAAGTGGCATCTGACTGTAGTTATGTCTCCCAAACTACAATCAGATGCCACCTTAACAACTACAAGTGGTTTGGAAGGGTTGCCAGAAAAGGCCTCTGTTAACAAACTCAAGCACCTACAGTTCACCAGATGTTACTGGAACTTTCAGTGGGACTGTGGTCTATAGTCAGATGAGACCAAAAAAGCTTTGTAGCAACAAACACCTGAAGTTAGCTTGGCATAAACACTAAGATAGCAATGCAGCAAAGTACTTCATCCCTGAAGTTATTGTGGGGTTGTTCTTCTTCCCTGGACAACTTGTTTGGATACACGCTGTCATGGACTCCCTCAAGTACCAGCAGATATTAAATCAAAACCAGGCTGCCTTAGTCAGGAAGCTGTGTTTGGGCTGTGGTTGGATCTTTCAGCAAAGCAATGATCCAAAGCAAACCTCTAAATCAACATAAAATGATTCACTGACCACAGAATCAAAGTTTTGTCTTGGCCATTCCAGTCCCCTGACCTAAACCACATAGAAGACCTGAGGGATGACCTGAAGAGGAGAGTTCACTAGTGTGGACTTCAGAATCTGAAGGATCTGGAGAGTTTCTGTACAGCAGAGTGATCTCCAATCCCTTGTCATGTGTTTTGCAAACTCATTAAGCATTACAGGAGAAGAGTCAGGGCTGTCATGTTTGCAAAGGGAGGCTGCACACCCACAGCAATAAACATTGCCTCTTTGTATATATGCATAGAGGCTTGACAAAACACCTTGAACAAGAGAACAAAAAAGATGGATGTGTCACATAACCAGACACAAAATCAGTCCACCTCACTGGCCACTTAAGTTATTGCATATTCTTACTGTACATTCTACACATAATTCTAGTTAGAGAATGGCCAGATTGGAATAATAAATTATGCTGCACCTTCAGTAAAGGCTTGGAGTAAAAGTAAAACTAAAAAATTTGAAAATAAAATAAAAGTGTATTACCACAAAATTTTTTGATTGTAAACTAAATGCAACTGAGCAGCATTTTGCAGACTTCAAAATAAATAACACAGAAATAAAGTAATATCTTATAAAACTGTATATTTAATTACTCTGATTAGAGATTAAGCAAGATTGCGATTGAGCAAACTCACTGCAATGTGTTTCATAGTGAAGTTGACAGGTGTGTCGAGCTGTTGGTAGGTAGTTCTGGGCAGTGTGGCTGATATCACGGTGGACATCATGGTTTTCTTTGTGGCGTTAATTGTACTGAACAGGCCAGGTTCCAGCACACTTGACAAGTTGGTGAAGCTCATGAAGGCCACAGCTGCTGATCCTGAAGCACAACAACAAAAATCTACTGAAAAAACATAATCTAAATGTAAAGGAATCAGAGGGAAAAATATGAATCCAATTGATTAAAAAAAAAACATTTATTAATTATTAACAAGGAATTTTGAAGAAATTTGGACAGCTTAACTATTTCTGTTTTTCATCTTTACTTTTTTGTGATATGAAAGTCAATTTTTACTTCATAATTCTACAGCATGCATTTCTAAAATGTCTCTGTTCTATTGTGAGGGTCGTAAAAGACTTATTTTATTGCAGTTAATGGCTCGCATTTATCTTTAGAACTGACCCTGGATTGAATACATTAGCCCAACTCTGTTAGCAGATGAGTGCAAACATTTAAAGATTGCTACAATACCATTGTTATTCCTTGAAATCTGGGTGAGGTCGATATCCATCTGAGCATTGTTTATGCTGAGCTGAGGGATATTTCTTGAGGAGACATTTGGTTTAACTGTAAAGACATGAAGATTTTAAAGATATAAAGTTTCAAAGCAATAAAAAATGCCATGCAACAGCAGTGTTTTGGATGTTAAATCAAATAAGAAGGGTTTTTCTAAGTTCCTCTAAGTTAGAGGAAGTTTTCTAAGCAATAAGAAGATTTTTTTAAAGTGATAAGTTAAAGCTATTAATATTTGTTGAAATAATAGACTTTTTCCTAATAATTTTGATGCAGGGACGGAAACTTGGTGAATTCATTGGATTAAAATGATATGGTTCGATCTATATTTGTCTAAATTATATACATGTAATTAATAATACTCAGTCCTTTTTAGATACATGTACCCAGTACAGTAAATGTACACCATCCCCATAGTACCAAATTCTGACACTGATATAGTAAGAGCACAAGCTTTCAAAGATCGCTACAATACCACTGTAGTCCTTTAAAATCGGATTAGGGTTGTTATCCTTCTGAGTCTTGTTTATAGGCATAGGGATTTCTTTCAATGAGATATTCGATCCAACTGCAAGGACTTGAACATCTGAAAAATATAAAGTAAAAAAGCAATTACAAATGCCATGTATCACTAGCATTTTCAATTTTAAATAAAATAAAAAGGGTTCTTTTTTACTTCTCTACACAATAATTATTTTTTTATTCCTGTTATGTTCATGTTCAATGTTTTGGATAGCACCAAATTCTGATACTAATATAGTAAATAGATTTATCCTATAAAAATACCCTCATAATGTGCTAGATATTTATTTCTATTAATAAACCAATTATATTGGTAAGGCATATGAAACCATTGCAGATATAATATTTGAAAATAATGTCCAGGTAATATGATGGCTTGCATTGTAATACATTAAACAGCTGCTTTACATTTGCCTATATTTAATGTACTTTAAATAGTTATGATAAGAGAGTCTCTATCTGAAGCAGTCTGTTGACCTTTCCATTCCAGTTTGAGTTGTTTTTACAAAGATTTCAATAAAAGAGTATGTGCACAAATTCTAGGCAATGAATTTCAGATTTAAAAGCTAATTATGCTTCATACGGATTTTGCTATGTTTAATGTGAAATGTTTGATCTTCACTGTCTTAAAAGTGCACTCAACACAAATAGAATCTTATTTCTTATAAGAATCTTCCACAAATGAGTCAATTATATACCCATTTACCTAAGCCACTGACAGAGATGTTAACTGAGTAGTTTCCTTGTTGACGGTTCACCAGTGTAGACATCAATGTCTCAGTCTTGTTTAGAATTTCATTCCCAAAGGCTACAAGCTGATCTGAATTTATTGTTTGATTTTTCAGAGTGTGCTCGAGTAGCACCTCTACCGTCTGATTAAATAACCAGAGAGACAATTACAAACATCAGTATGCATAAATGAATGTATGAACACAAATGCATGTGATCTCATTACAAGTATTTCTTCAGTCACTATGTTTTTGCAGTACTTACTTCTTTTGAATACACTGGATTACTGCTGTTGTTGATTTGATCAAACAGATTGTTTGCACAATTTAGGGTGTTTTCCTAAAACAAAAAGTGCATTAAAACTCAGAATAGCTACAGTTGATTGTTATCTAACTTCAACATTCTACAGACATCAAATATCATAATTACTATACCCCATATGTAATGAAATTGTAACAAACCTTGCATTCTTCAAATGTAGCTAAGTTTTGATCTGAAAAGGAAAAGCAAGTAAAAGAATGCACTTTAAGATCCATGTTTTTATTAGTTTGACACAAAAAGATAAGCGTAGCATCTTCATTTTAGCTGTGGAAATAAAAATCTACAAAAGATAAAAGAGTCACAATTATTGCCCCCCTCCCCCAAATTTAGAGCTTTGTGCACCTTCACTTGGTCAACTTTTCATGGGGTGGTAGAACAAATAGCAGTGGATCTGAGACCAGTCCTAAAGAGCCAGACAGGTTTTACTCTAAATGTCCTAAAACTTGTTTATGATTCTGTATATCCAACAGTCATACACAATACACCACAGAGTGGAAGGTTATTCTATGAATGAATTTCCCTCTTTTTATACACCAAGCATTTCTGCGGGGTGTAATTCCACAAGTAAATCTCTAAAATAAGTTGAGGTAATCATTAAGATTTAAGCAAGCAGAAACTTTTGTTATTCAACATTTTGACTGTTTATAAAATAATATTTATAGATCACAATATCACAAAAACATACTCCCTAGCAAAAGAACTTTGTTCCAAATTGGATATCATTGCTGATGACTTTTATTGTCTCTAAAATGAGACAAGTTAAGGTCATGTCAGACAAACCAACAAGAACACCACTGTCATTAGCTCCTCTGAAATAAGGAGTTGAAATATTTAAAAAGTTCAAATAATTGTGAAATGTGATTTGCGAATCATCTCAATAATCGTTTATTCTTAAAAAATCCCACAGACATTCCGGTTACTATCAGGTACAGTGTAGTTAAAATGATCACTGTTAACACCTCACACTGTGGTGATCATATCTGAATTATAGACATAAAAACAAACCTGTATTTCTGATAAACGCTAAAAACTCTGAAAAATCGAATACAAAAGCAGTACCTGCACAGTAAGCAGCGCAGAAGTATGGCTTGACAAACTCATAGACATAATAGTTTCCTGGACATGCTTTGACTCGAATAGGAGTGGATCTAAGATTACAGCAGCCCTCCCAGCCTACATTCCCACAGACTGCACGAGTGACTATTCCATCCTCTATCTGAGGGTGAGATCCATTCAGCCACAGAGTGATATAAGTACCACATCTGAATACATCAACACAACTTTCTGGCATACGGACGCTCATCCCATTATACAGCAGCCGATACCAGCCAGTCCAGTTATAGTCATCGTCACAGTTGAACTCTCCAGTCTCATTAGTGCCTCTCCAGGGTTGATCCAGAGACATGTAGTTATTACAGGGATCATAACTGAGAGTCTCCAACACAACTGTCAACACAATACATAATAATAATGATAACACATAATAAAGTCAAAATATAACAGTGATATATATATATATATATATATATATATATATATATATATATATATATATATATATATGTAACAGTAAGTACAAAGTTGAGTAAGGGAAAACATTCATTCATACATGCAAAATTAGTCATTAAATGCTAATCATGTCAGTTAGCAAATACTTGTGAAAAGGCATAGGGGCAGATTCATGAAATGCACCACAAGAATTACTGTACCATTAAGAGTATGGTCATAACACATTTGCTCATTCATAAACAAAGATTAGGGCGGCACAGTGGTACAGTGGGTAGCGCTGTCGCCTCACAGCAAGAATGGCCAGGGTTCGATTCCTGGCCGGGCAACCAGGGTCATTTCTGGGTGGAGTTTGCATGTTCTCCCCGTGTCTGCGTGGGTTTCCTCCCACAGTCCAAAAACATGCAGTCAGGCTGATTGGACACACTAAATTGCCCCAGGTGTGAGTGTGTGACTGTATGTATGTCTGTCTGTCTGCCCTGCGATGGACTGGTGACCTGTCCAGGGTGTATCCTGCCTTCTGCCCAATGACAGCTGGGATAGGCTCCAGCACCCCACCGCGACCCAGAAGGATAAGCGGTTTAGGGGATGTATGTATGTATGTATAAACAATGATTATGGCTTTTGTACAGCTTGCATGTTGTGAGGTATTGCCATATTTTCCATTTATATGCACGAGAAGTGATTCATAACATGATACAATCCCACACAAAATAATGCCTGAATCACTCTGATGGTAATTTACCCACTAAACCTCATCACTATTGCTGTAGGAGTACATGAAGAGGAAAGCAAACTTGTTTTCACTGGCACTGAACTGTTCTTCCTGCATCAAAATGTTTTTTGAATCCCCCTCCTGTGTCTGAAAAGTAGGTTTAAATTGGAATCTAAATAAATAAAGAGTAATTTGGCATACTGTGATTCTAATTCAATGTAAAATAGATTTTATTGCCATTGGTTTTAGCTTTTAATCTTATTATTCTATTGGCATTTTCTTACAAATTAAAATAAAATTTTTACATGTGCAAATTGAATTCCTGAGATCGAGGAAAACTCAGGAAAAACGAAGAAAATAAAAGCTAAAATGTTCATTGGAAATTACAGCTTATCAGTTTTCAAGTGTAATAAAAATACCAAATGTTAAACTTTAACTCATTCTGGTACAAAGAAAAATACTGCAATTATAAAGAATTGTAAAATTGTTTGAATTCTTTCCTTTGAGAAATGAAATTTAACATGCTGAAATATAATTTCATACAATTAAACGTTGAATTTTGCTGGCATGTCTTGCTTTAAAATTCGTAGCTCTGTTTTTGAGAATTGTGTTTTTCTCTCTTTCTTTGTTTTCATTTCTTTAATTATATCAATTTCGGCAGAGCTTCACGTTGTGGGTTTTTAATGTTTGACTGAAAATGTGGATTTTGATTTGTTCTTGCCTAGGAAACACTTTAAAATAGCATAGTATGAAAAAGACACCAGTGTGACAATCACCACCACAGTGACTTTAAGAACAGATCTTGTTTACTGTGCTGCACGTTTTGCTTGATATAGCGCTGTTACTGCCAAGTTTTGTGAATCTGGCCCAAAATAGGAAACAGAAACTTTACCTGCACAGTATGTGGGTATGGGAAGTGACACAGCTGGCTTAACAAGTTTGTAGACATAGTAATTTCCTGGACAGGCTTTGACTTGGATTGGGTTTGATCTGTAGGAACTGCATTGTCTGCTGTCAGTCACATAGCCATAGATGTCTCGGGTGACGATATCATCCTGTAGTTGTGGATGAGATCCTCCAAGCAAAAGTGCAGTGTAACCACCACAGGACATAAAACTCACACATGAATATGATTCAGGAATCTGAGCACTTTTTCCCTGAAGATACAGACGATACCAGCCACTCCATTCAACAAGAGTATCATCGTAATGACCATAGCTGGTGTAAAACATGCTGTCTGTTCTTCGCCACTCATTATCTAGAACACTGTAGACACTGCAGGGGTCAAACGTCATGTTTCCTGGAGAGTCTGCTGTAGAAACAGAGACATTACAAACAAATCTATATAGATTAAAAAGTTTTATGTATGTGGCCATTTTTGATAAATAATTTACTTTGCACCTGCTATTATTATTATTATTATTATATTATTAAAAAAGCAATTTATTTGATACCGGTTTATTATGTTATTTATTATTTGGTAAAACTAAATTATTAGCATTAGGTGACCATGTTTTTATTAAGTTTCTGTTCTGTTGGATTTATGCTGAGTGCTAAAATTTGATATCTAATAAGGCCTGCTGTTTTGTACAGGGCAAGATGCACAGTTTTTTATATAATAATTTTCATTGACAGACATTTGACTTTCATAATTGACAGACATTTGATTAATAATTATTATCAGCTGTTTATTAGGCATAAAATCAATGAAAATTGAAAGACAAACCTGAATGTTATTTATTAAAAGGTCATGTATTATTGTTAAACTGAGCCATGAGCCCTGCCAGCAAAAGCAACATACACTATATTGCCAAAAGTATTCACTCACCCATCCAAATAATTGAATTCAGGTGATCCAATCACTTCCATGGCCACAGGTGTATAAAACCAAGTACCTAGGCATGCAGACTGCTTCTACAGACATTTGAAAGAATGGGTCACTTTTAAAAGCTCAGTGAATTCCAGCGTGGTACCGTGATAGGATGCCACCTGTGCAACAAGTCCAGGCGTGAAATTTCCTCACTACTAAACTGTCATTTCCTCACACAGTCAACTGTCAGTGGTATTATAACAAGCGGAAGTGGAAGCGATTGGGAATGACAGCAACTCAGCCACAAAGTGGTAGGCCACGTAAAATGACAGAGCGGGGTCAGCGGATGCTGAGGCGCATAGTGCATAGAGGTCACCAACTTTCTGCAGAGTCAGTCGCTACAGACCTCCAAACTTCATGTGGCTTTCAGATCAGCTCAGGAACAGCGTAGAGAGCTTCATGGAATGGGTTTCCATTGTTGAGCAGCTGCATCCAAGCCTTACATCACCAAGCGCAATGCAAAGTATCGAATGCAGTGGTGTAAAGCGCCGCCACTGGACACGTGCAGTGGAGACGTGTTCTCTGGAGTGACCAATCACGCTTACGAGTCTGGGTTTGACAGTTGCCAGGAGAACGGTACTGCATTGTGCCAAGTGCAAAGTTTGGTGGAGGGGGATTAAGGTGTGGGGTTGTTCTTCAGGAGTTGGGCTCGGCCCCTTAGTTCCAGTGAAAGGAACTCTTAATGCTTCAGCAGAACAAGAGATTTTCGACAATTTCATACTCCCAACTTTGTGGGAACAGTTTGGGGACGGCCCCTTCCTGATCCAACATGACTGCACACCAGTGCACAAAGCAAGGTCCATAAAGACATGGATGAGCGAGTTTGGTGTGGAAGAACTTGACTGGCCTGCACAGAGTCCTGACCTCAACCTGATAGAACACCTTTGGGATGAATTAGAGAGGAGACTGCGAGCCAGGCCTTCTCGTCCAACATGAGTGTCTGACCTCACAAATGTGCTTCTGGAAGAATGGTCAAAAATTCCCATAAACACACTCCTAACCCTTGTGGAAAGCCTTCCCAGAAGAGTTGGAGCTGTTATAGCTGCAAAGGGTGGGCTGACATCATATTAAACCCCTATGGATTAAGAATGGGATGTCACTCAAGTTCATATGCATGTGAAGGCAGACTAGTGAATACTTTTGGTAATAAAGTGTATGTTGTGGTTTCGATGCTGATATGCTTGTCATCCAGCATGAACTTGCTGGATGAACAGCTAAACCAGCACTGCACCAGCATAGACCAGCATAGAACAGCTGTGCACTGATTTCATGATACCTCATAGCAGACACTCTGCCTGAACTGACAATTTCAAGTTGATTTAACATATTACATGAGCTGTGTATGCATAACAAACAAGCAAATCAAACCCAAATGTACAAAATGACACATAGAAATATTTTTATATTTTTGGGCAGATTTCACCTGTACTGAGGCGGGCGGACTCCACCTGTACTGAGGTGGGCAGATTCCACCTGTACAGAGGTGGGCAGACTTCACCTGTACTAAGTTAGGCAGATTCCACCTGTACTGCAGTGGGCAGATTCCACCTGTACTGAGGTGATCAGATTCCACCTGTACAGATGTTTGCAGACTCCACCCATACTGAGGTGGTCAGATTCCACCTTTACTGAGGTGAGCAGATTCCACCCATACTGAAGTGGGCAGATTCCACCCGTACAGAGGTTGGCAGATTCCACCTGTACTGAGGTGGGCAAATTCCACCTGTACAGAGGTGGGCAAATTCCACCTGTACAGAGGTGGGCAGGTTCCACCTATACTGAGATGGGCAGACTCTACCTGTACAGAGGTGGGCAGATTCCACCTGTACTGATGTGGGCGGACTCCAACTGTATAGAAGTGGGCAGATTCCATCTGTACTGATGTGGGCAGAATCCACCTGTACTGATGTGGGCGGATTCCACTGTACTGAGATGGGCAGATTACACCTTTACTGAGATGGGCAGATTCCACCTGTACAGAGGTGGGCAGATTCCACCTTTACTGATGTGGGCAGATTCCACCTGTACTGAGGTGGGCAGATTCCACCCGTACTGAGGTGGGCAGATTCCACCCATACTGAGGTGGGCAGATTCCACCTGTACAGAGGTGGGCAGATTCCACTTGTACTGCAGTTATGGTGATCCCACCCATACTAAGGTCTAAGCCATCTTAACTCTCCACCATGGAGGCAAGAAGTATGTATTTAGAGCTTCTTCTGGAAACTTCAGAAGGCCTCAAATACAACACTCATTACTCAACAGTTGGTGAGTAATGAGTGTTGTATTTGGTGTACCAGCAGTTTTTTAATTGGACATTTACTCAAACCTAAACCCATAATTTATTAATTAATTTAAATATTCAGGTGCATTCAAAGGTGTATTTCAAAAGTACAGAACTTCTGCATTTGAGTAAAAGTAGAATTTTACTTTATAAAATGTACATTTATACGTATTATAATTACTTGAGTAAAAATATTCTATTCATGTTTTTACTTACAAAATTTATTGCAGTCAGAAAGTTATTTAGAAATCATAATGGATTGAAACAATATCATTTGGTATTTTTAATTTTATTTATTTATTTAGTCATAACATTTTTATTGAAAGTATGGTAAGACAAGAATTCTGTCCTTTAGATATAATGAGTTGTGCTTAAAATGAGCATGGACATTAACTAACAAGACAGGTAACAAGAAAAGAAACATGAACTAGTTCCACTTTTCAGGTTGACTTTAAATGGCACTTTACCAAAGTATCATAGGTAAAAGTACTGAGAGTTATTGCAGTTATATTATTTGATTTACATTGGGAGAGAGTGAACTGTTCATGACTGTAGCCATGTGGGTTTCCTTAAACGAAGTAATCATCAAAATTACATATTTTCTGTAATAATTTACAGTACTTTTACTTCTAATACTTATGTGATGTAAAAGCAAGCACTCCAGTACAAATGTGGACCAAATACCTTTGCACAAGTACTATTTAACCAAAAGTATTTCTGCTTTTCCTTAAACTATTAACACTTGTCTTTCACAACAAGTAAGATGTTGTGTGCCTTGTTCGCCATGATCCTCAATGAGCACCTAATTCGAGAAAAGGCCAGGAACAAAAAAGTATTTCACAGCAATGGAAGCAACATGTTTACTGGTTTTGAGAGGCTTGAGTGTCTTAGTCAATAAAAATAGTTAGTCAATAGAAATGTGATTGTATTTGTTTCAATTGTTGAAGTTAATATTTTAAACCTTTACCCAATGTTTTGTCTTCCTACAGCCATCCATCTGCTGTTTCTGGTCCTCGACCGATCAGGACTTACAGCTTGTCCCAGGTACTTTTATTTATTGTTTAATTTATAGTGTTGACTTTTGTATTATTGGTAAATATTTCATTACGTATTTTATTACATCTTTTAACACACAACACTGCCAATATTATGTATTTTATCATGCATCTGAAACAGTGGCTCACCTGATTTTTCAAAACTGTTGCATGAAAAAATGTAAATTTTTGGTGCTTTTTCAAGCTGGATTACTGGCTAATACTTTTCTGCTCCTAAGTGAAACCACTCTGGCTAGAGAATGTGAGTCCTGTGTTCTAACACATATGCATGTATATATGATTTTTATGTTATGAAGCCTAAAACCAGAGATATCAAGTGGATTTTGGGTCATTTTTCTATACTGCTTACTTGCTGATGCACAACTCACATGATCACAATACAATGACTTGTGACACAATGACAATGACTAGAAAGTGTCTGCTGATCGCTCTGATATGTCTATCATATCTGTAAGACAAACCGTTCTGAAGTTATGAAGGCAGACGTGCACAGATTCTGGTCCTGATTTAGCCTAGACACTCCTGCACATGTGTACATTGTGTATGTGTACATAATTCTCTGTGTTTAGCTACTGTATCTGTAGATTTATACTGAAACTAGTTAATCTGTTAACTCTGCAACCACATAGTATATCTGTATTTAGAAACCCTTAAGGCCAGCAGTCTTGATTTTGAATAAAATTATTCAGAAGAAAAATAATGAGAGAAACTTACTAGTGTTTATACTTGATATTGCATCACTGGTCACAGACATCAATGTGTTGTTTGGAGTGATGGTGTTCACATCTGAAATAAGGATGTATTAAAATAAATATGAAGGCCTAATAATTATTAGCAAGACTCCTTAAAACTCAGGCCAAAGCTCAAAAACCAACAGAGTACCTGCACAGTAACCTGCAGAGCAATAGATTGGCCTGGCAAACTCATAGACATAATAGTTTCCTGGACATGCTTTGACTCGAATTGGGTAGGCTCTGTAAGAACAGCAGTCCGATCCATCATTCCCACACACTGCACGAGTGACTATTCCATCCTCTATCTGAGGGTGAGAGCCATTTAGCCACAGAGTGATATAAGTACCACAACTATCTTTTTTAACACAGCTCTCTGGCATACGGACGCTCATCCCATTGTACAGCAGCCGATACCAGGCTTTCCTGTTGAAGTTGTCATCACAGATCCACAGTCCAGTCTCATTAGTGCCTCTCCAGGGTTGATCCAGAGCAGTGTAGTTATTGCAGGGATCATAACTGAGAGTCTTAACTGTTAAGAAAGCAATTTAAAATATCAGTTGTAGAAAAGTTAATGGCTTGTTTATATCTTTATTTATTTCTTTGTAAATAACTAAAATTTGTCAGTGAAGTCCTTAATCTGCTTAATGCTTACAGGTAACACTTTTGTTTGGATAGTCCATTTGTAACAATAAATTAACTATACGCTTAATCAAATGTCTAGGCAAAAGACAGAAATGGGGCCCACTGCATGTACATTTTTAAATTGGTTGAGGGTGTGGGCTCCCCAGTGACTGACACAACCATGCACACGGCAAAAATATAATCATATTAAAGATATGATACTACAGGAGGGTCTATGAGTGGCTATATTCAAAACATCACATACTTTTTCCAGTCTTTATATTACTTTATATTACTTTAGTCCAAAACTGTTCATTTTCAATATTTTTTTTCTTGCAACTTTACACTACATATGTGGATATCTTAAAAAAAAAAACACATTTCAGTTTGTTTGGCTGGTCCAAATATGCATCCTGAGTGGTGTCAGAAACTGGAAAATACCATTTTCCTACTTGTAAATTTTGCTGGAATGGTCAAATTTAAAGCTAGTAAACTCGGTATTCTAGATGATACATGAATTTACAAGATAACTAGATAAGACTTATAACACACCCTTTTACTTTTTACATAAGTAAAAAATGCTAAACTTGCAGTGAATGCAAACAAATATATACACTTAATGCAGTTCTGTTAGATCTATGTGCTTTTTAACACAGCAAAGAAAAAGCAGGACATGTATCCTCCAGACCTCCATCTATGAACAACCAGCTGAACGGTGTTTCGTTTTTTTAGAGAATTTATTTTTCAAAAATCCATACCTTTTACAGATTAATTACAAGTTGGGTGGACTGCACAAGACCGTAAAGTACATATCAGAGTAATTTTCTTGCGTTTGTATTATGTAGTTTTTTTTTTTTTATCAAATATGTTACCTTTGTGTAAGTTAATATGTGTGAGGTAACTATTATATTTTACTTAATTTTGAGTACCTTAGCCAGCTAGTGCAAGAAAAAAAAGGAGTGATTGATGTGTTAGCGGGTTACCTATCACCTTAGTGTTAAAACTTTATAATACTTGTCCACAAATAAGCATGTATTAATACTTAACTCATGTTTTCATCACAGTAAATTAATGCATGGATTAATACTTAATGCATCATGAAATAATGCCATGTTTACATTCATTTTTAACATAATTACATAACTAAATAATTGGTAACAGTCTGTTAGCTTGTCTGGTCTTTTTGATGTGTTGCATGGTTACATGTCATGCAAGTGTGGACTCACCTAGACAAAGTCCTCATATGTTTAACATACTTGGCAAAAGAAAGTGATTATGATTCTGATTTATTATGAAGAATGAACATGAGCTAATGTTAGCGCTTCATTAGCTATGTTGTTTTGTTTGTGTTATCCTTTATACTCCGAACACTGACACACTAGAGGAATTTGGAGAGGGGATTAGAGGGGGCGTTCCCTTGTTTGTGGCAGATTTAGCCATAATCCAGCACCAAAAGTTAAATGGGTTGTCCCCGGGTGTGGATTCTCATTACAAGGTCATGTCTGGCCTTACAAGACTAGAACTGATCCTGCTGGGTAAAGACCCATAAATCTGCTCAACTGTGACCAAAAGTAATCGCAATTGCTATGGCTAAGAGTTTGGGTGGACATGTGTCATCTTTCATTCATTCTGACTAAACATGCTTTGTTACTGGCTTTTTTTTGTGAATGTTCATTGCTTACTTCATATACTGTATAGTAAACTTCATGAAGGATTGGAACCCTCTGTCTTTTACCAAAGTGCTGTATTTGGCCCCTAAGTCTTCTGTACTGACCAAACACGAAAGATCTGAATGTTTCCCCTTACATCATGTTACAAGACAGGGATGTTGCCTAAGTTCTTTGATTTTGAATCTGGTATTACAACCTTTGAGCTATATCAGAGATCATTACATCATTAAAGGAATCAGTTTTGGCAGTGTGGAGAGCAAATTGTCACTAAGTGCAGAAGATGTGATTGGGTTTCTGTCTTACACCTCGTCCTGCCTCCCGCCACATCTAGAATTTATTATTCTAGAAAGGTTTTTTTTAATTTAGAATACATTTTTACACTTTTTGGTGGGTATACTGCATATTTAGTTAACTGGGAAAAATATATGTTCACGCCTCCTAATAATGATTTTGATGAAGTTTCTCAGTGGGCTTTCTTTCAAAGTAAGTTGTGATAGTTTCATGCATTTCAGTGTGACTGTAACCAGAAACCCAGGACACAGATTTAAACTTAAGTTTGCCAAGGCACTCAATAAAGTGGAAGGAGGCTTCAAAGGCTGGAGATCTTTGCCCTGTCTATGGTGGGATGAGTTATTGCAGCAAAAATGTTTTTTTTTTTTTTTCTCCTTAGATTTCTATACTTAAATACTTCTACTTTTTAAGGCACTACATTTTATAATAATGCACTTTATTTGAAGTTTTAAAGCACATCATATAGCTATAGAGTGGCTGTGAAAGCACATCCAGTCTCTAGTTCTCTTCTCATTTCTATAGTTTTTGGGGGAAAAAAAAAAACAAAAAGAAAACAAAACAAAAAAAAACATATTTGATCTTTTTTTCAAAGGTGTATGATAGATCTGCCCTGATGTGTGTCAGGCTGTTTTTGGTTGTTCAGATGCTTCCCTCAAATTGCCCAGATGCAAACAACAGGTTCTTGGCCTAGGAATGGTAATACCTATAAGAGTAATATCAAGAGAGTGGAAATCTGTCTCCCCATTCAGCTTCCACAGATGGTTAGAGGAAATGGTTTCTGCCTTACAACTAGAAAGGATACAGTACTTTAGAACTGGATCACAGGTTGAATTTGCTGGAGTTTGGGGCCCTTTCTTTGACTACCTTTTTTGCATTTCTGAATTTATTGGAGTGTTTCTGAATTTGCTGGTGTGTTTCTGAATTTTCTGTCATGTTTTTGTATCACCCCACAGTGCAAATTTTGACTTAACTTGAAAAAACAACATTTGAAAAGCAGAGTTTTACCTGCGCAGTATGTGGGCATTGGAATTGACACAGCTGGCTTGACAAGCTTGTAGACGTAGTAATTTCCTGGGCAGGCTTTGACTTGGATTGGGTTTGATTTGTAGAAATTGCACTGACTGCTATCAGCCACATAGCTATATGTTCCATAGATGTCTCTGGTGACGATGCCATCCTCTGGTCGAGGATGAGATCCTCCAAGGAAAAGTGGTGTGTAACCACCACAGGAATCCAAACTCCAAAACCATTCAGGTTCAGGAATCTGAGCCCTTCTTCCCTCAATATACAGCTGATACCAGCCATTCCATTCAAGAAGAGTGTCATCATGACCACGGTCACTAGTGTCAACTGATCTCCAGTAATCATCAAGAACTCTGGAGACATTGCAGGGGTCAAAAGTGAGGTTTTTTGGAGTGTCTGCTGTGGAAACACAGTCATTATAGATGAGTTACTAACTAACAATAAATAATTAATTTATTAATATTGTCAGTATGGTTGTCACACAAAGTTTAATGTCAAAAGACACAAATCCAAATTCGTAGTCAGGGTCAAGTAAAAAAAAGTCAAAAACCATATGAGAAAAACAGGCTCAGAAATGCAGGGTAAACCAAATAAGACTTCACAACTAAGGTAAAGTGTACAGGTTTTAAATACAGTTTAAAATGGATGCTAAGGACAAGCAGATAATGACCTGATAATATAAATAACTGTAATAACGCTTACATACTAATTCAAATCTCAGTACATGTAAACTTCACATTTAAATAAATAAGTATATATATATATATATATATATATATATATATATATATATATATGTATATATATATAAATGTATATATATATATATATATATATATATATATATATACACATATGTCGCTGTTGTCGGAAGAAAACCTTGATGGTTTTCAAATTTTCACATAATTTGAATATACCTGTTACTCTTTACATTGTATGTAAATTTCATAATGAAAGTACTAAAAGAAATTCCCCAAAATGACTTAAAAAAAGGTCAGGTTTCCATTGACTTACATTAAAAGTAAAGTATGTTTTTTCATTCTCTTGTAAAGTTGCCATTATGGAGATGAGGTTTTCTTCTGACAACAGCAATATACATATTTATATGTCTCTGTGTGTGTGTGTGTGTGTGTGTGTGTGTGTGTGTGTGTGTGTACGGACAGGTAGTCAGCATAAACTTTTGGTTAAAAAATATAAGTAATTATAACTACCAACTACCAAGAAACTACCAATAGGATCTTATGCACTTTAAGTGAAAAATAATCTTAATCTTAGTAACCCTTCAATACTAACCATTAAATATTTTGAACAGTAATAAGACTTTATTCTGTGCATTCAATAACGTGTTGCATGAACAACTTTCCTTTTCTTATAAGACGTAATCCACTAAGAAATGACTGCAGCATCACTCTCACGTACAGGCTGGGAGAATATTCATTATACTGTATAATTTGCCCCCAATATTTGACTGAGGGTTCCTGCTCAGGTTTGGATCAGGCCAATTCTGAAAATAACTTATTGTAAAATCATTGTAAACCACTTTGAATTAAAAACACTATTTTCAATAATTACAAATTTCTAGAAATTACATAGAGATCTCTCAAAACTCAGAGCTTACAACATTTCAAATTCGACTACCCCAACAAGCAACACATCTTTAAGCTTGCATATCATAGGTGATAAAATAAATAAAAATCAGCCAAAGTAAGAAAGTTGCCAGAGTGACTCACACGCTATCAAAAGATATAGCACCAATCACAGCAAAATTAATCATAAATATAGCTGCAAGCAACAATCTGTGGGGTCCAAGCTGTCTTTTGCAAGCATTATGTGATTATGGCTACAGCCACCTCAGGTACATGCCAGTAAAGTTTCGTACATACATATCATTGCTGTCCCAAAAAAAAAAACAACATCTCAAAAATGTGTAGTTTACAGGTAAAGGCACTTTATTTACTTTCAATATAAGTTGAAAAGATTTTTTCCAAGCCATTTTGGAGCATTATATCTATTGGTTCATTCATCATGAAATTTTCCCACAATGTGAAGGACAGTTGTCTTGCTCAAATGATGTAGAAAAGAAAAAAAAATCAAGAAAAAAATGGAGATACATGTTTTTCTCTGGATACTAATGATATGAAGTCTCATATTGAAACTAATCTCCTTGTCCATCTTATCTCCTTGTCCATCTTCATCTCTTTATTTTAAAGCCATTAATCTTAGTTTAGACAAGATAATTGCAAGAAGCTAAGATACTGAAAGAGCCATAGGACACTTACTAGTGTTAATACTTGATAGTGCAACACTAGGTGTAGAGTTCAGGGTGGTGTTTGGATCGATGGTGTTCACATCTGAAAAAAGAATGTTACAACAGATTTGAAGGCCTAATGATTATTAGCAAAACCTTTTAAAAACACAGGTAAAAGCTAAAATAATAACAGAGTACCTGCACAGTAAGCTGCATTACAGAAGTTTGGCTTGACAAACTCATAGACATAATAGTTTCCTGGACATGCTTTGACTCGAATTGGAGTAGATCTAAGATAACAGCAGTCCCCCCAGCCTACATTCCCACAGACTGCACGAGTGACTATTCCATCCTCTATCTGAGGGTGAGATCCATTCAGGAACAAAGTGACATAAGTACCACATCTGTCTTTATTAACACAGCTCTCTGGCATACGGACACTCATCCCGTTATACAGCAGCCGATACCAGCCATTCCAGTTGAAGTCATTGTCACAGATCCACAGTCCAGTCTCATTAGTGCCTCTCCAGGGTTGATCCAGAGCAGTGTAGTTATTGCAGGGATCATAACTGGGAGTGTCGAAAACAACTGTCATAAAAAGATATGTTAACATTCAATTTATTTATTTATTATTTCTTTAAAAAGTTACCCCAAATTGACTATTTGTTATAATAACCAAAGACATGATTGATAGTCATGTTATACCTCCAAGCTGCATATTTTAAATCATGATTTGTGATGAATGTCGTGCAAGAGAGGCCAAAAATGGATAGATTGCAGTTCATCCTTTTCTTTGCCTATTGTATAAATTCCTTTGGATTTAGTGATGGATAGAAAGTACATTTTAATCCATTTCTCAAACAATGTTGAGCAGTACGTACACTAAATGGCCAAAGGTATTCCAAAACTATGTGAATTAATTTGCTTCTATAACAATCTCTACTCTTTTGACAAGGCCAAATTCCAGTTCATCACAAAAGTGTTCATTTGAGTTAACCCCTTAAATAGCTCAGCCAGTGGGTAGTGAAGTCCCTATAGTTACTGAATAAGTAACTACAGTATGTAGTTAATATGTAATAAGCCTAGCAATTTAAGGTCATGGCTCTGTGCAATCAAATTCTTCCACACCAAACTTGGAAAATCATTCCTGTTGAATATATTGTAACATTATAATTTCCTTTCCATGTATCTAGAGATTCAGTCAAAACCATTAAAAAGCTCCAGGCTATTATTATTATTTCATTATTATTATTATTATTATTATTATTATTATTTTATTTATCAGCCAAACTTTACTGTTGGCACTCAGGCAGGTAGCATTCTCTAGGCATTCACCAGTTCCAGATTCAACCATCAGACAGCTTGTATGCAGCTGCTCAACCATCAAAGCCTAATCCATGCAGCTCTAAACAAACAGTTTCTGTGCTAATGAAGCCATTTAGAACTCATGTGAGTAGTGAGTGTCAGAGTTGAGGACAATTTTTACATTATATGAACTTCAGCACCTGATGGATCTGTTCTGTGAGGAGGTGTGGCCTACTGCTATGCAACTGAGCTGCTCTCACTCCCAGACAACTCCGTTTCATAGTTGGATCACTTACAGTTGACTGATGCAACTCCAGCAGGGCAAAGGAACTGACTTGTTGGAAAGGTGAGATCCTATGTAAGGTTAAAATGTCTGACTTTTCAGTAATCAAGGTACAGTACAAATTTTGATTTGCTTATTTGTTTCATGTTCACAAAAAAACATGAAAAGAACAATATACACATAGTTAAGCAAAACAGTAGGAAGACAACTTATTCTATGTAACCAGTCACAAACGTCATATGGTGCTCAAAACTGCAGCAAGTAAAATTAGCCTTATACAGTCATTGTCAAAAAACAGCATTGAAAAAGCAGAATTTTACCTGCACAGTATGTTGGCATTGGAAGTGATACAACTGGCCTGACAAGCCTGTAGACGTAATAATCTCCTGGGCAGGCTTTGACTTGGATTGGGTTTGATTTGTGGGAATTGCATTGTGAGCTATCAATCACATAGCCGTAGGAACCATAGATGTCTCGGGTGACGATGCCATCCTCTGGTTGAGGATGAGATCCTCCAAGCAAAAGTGGTGTGTAACCACCACAGGTCATAAAACTCCAACACCAATCAGACTCAGGAATCTGAGCACTTTTTCCTTGAAGATACAGACGATACCAGCCACTCCATTCAACAAGGGTGTCATCAAAGCCACCGTAGTTGGTGTAAAACTCTATGTCTGTTCTTCTCCATTCGTTATTAAGCACACTGTTGTTATTGCAAGGGTCAAAAGTGAGGTTTTTTGAAGAGTCCACTGTGGAAACACAGTAATTACAAACAATTCACATTATACTGTTATTTTTCTGTGGGGGTCCCTCACATGGCCATGATTTCCTATAAGAACACAGTTTTAGAAGTGTTTAATTTTTTCATGTGCCTTCATTCATGAAATTTAATACGGAAACAGCACCATTCTGATAATGCAAAAGCCTACTCTGGGCACAACCAGGGTTATCACAGGCCTATCCAGTCAAATGGGGATGGAATATTTAGACTTATATAAGACTTGTATTATGACAGCAGTGGTGCTGGAGGCACTATGCTATGCAATTGTCTAAAAATTCATGACTAGATATTCTCTGATCCAGTGCTGGTGAAGGAGCAGTAAAATGTGTTCTCCATAGATTTATTTGATACATACTTTTTAAGATTAAATTGGATTTGTTTTCTATGAGCACTGTCAATGTATTATAGACATTAAAAATCATTATGCTGTCCACCAAGCTCCACCTTTTCTCAGCCCTCTAATCACAGCTTACCAAACATTGCTATCTGCTATTGCCTCAAGCCTTCAGTTCATTAGCAGTGCCCCTCATGTCCCTAACTAGCCTGAGGATAGCCAGGTCCTTGGTAGTTTTGGAAGGGTTTTGTGAGATTCAATGTGGAAACAGCAACCACAAAATCAGCAGTGACTGGTTCTCAGCCAAACTTAGAACAGGTTCAGCCATAGATTTAACGTCTCACTAAGTTTAGTTCTGTATAAGACGCTATACTAATGTTACCCAGAGTGACTTTCAGGCATACAGCACATATACTATAATCTAACGCAGAGGTCTTTAAACCTGAAGACTGGTTTGAAGACCACTGATCTAACCACATGTCATCACTATAATAAATGTAATAGTTTATGAGGATAATTAACAGATTTTGCTTGTTAAATGCTAACCTCATATATCATTTTGTACATACACCACTCATAACATTGCTAGTGAAATCAGCATGCTTTAATCTACTTCTAGTAACTGCTTAATTTAGGCTACAAGCACTGTAATAGGCTCGTATTAGTGATTACATGAAAATTTAACAGTAGTCTTTGTATTATATTACCTAGTCATAATGTACTACAGCCAGCATGAGAAAGCTAACTGCTCACTAATATATTGATGGTATAGTATTATTTAACATAATTCAGTAAATAACAGGTTGGATTGTATTATATAAAGAATTGTGTAATATTCACTTTGTAAAATTACATTTCTTTAGGATTGTAATGCTTGACTAAACCACAACACTGTATAACACCACCACAACCACCAAATAATAATAATACACGGATCAATATTTTTCAAGTAAATCAAGGTATCTTATTTAAACAGGACAATTTAAAATTTTGATAGCAGTTGGAGCGTCTGCTATGAAATTGTCTAAAACTTCAAATTCAGAATTCAAAGCTGATATAGGAGTAGATCTTCACAGATTTGTTTGAAAATTCATAATTCCAAAATGTTGTCTACTGTTATGTATTAAATTACTTCATGATGACAGATCTAGCGGGCTAGCTCTAATTATTATAAATTTAATAAATTATAAATTAATAAATTAGCTATAATTAGCATAATAGCATATCTGACTGTAAGAGGTACTCAGAATCAGGTGTAAAGCAAATTGTTTTCAAAATTTTCTCTAGAGAGTGTAAAATAGGAGCAAAAAAATAATTCTCTAGCTGCTAGCATAAGCATACATGCTAACACCAATAGCATCATAGCTTCTGAGCCAGCTAATGTTACACTGTTCACGAATTGAAATAAATTTGCGATTGACACATCAAAATATTATATTACTATTATTATTATTATTATTATTGCTACCATTGTCATGCATCTGTTGAGCTCCAAGACGTACGCAAAATCCATCTAACAGATCCCTCTGGGGGATCACATGACTCCTGACCTTTTCTTACGCTCCAATCAGCGCTCTAGATCTCCTGAATACTGATTCTCTTCACCTGTGCCTCATGTCATATGACCTCCTTAGTTTAGTTAATGAGCCTGGGCTTTAACCATAGTTAATTGCATGATATTGTATCTTCTGTGATCTACTGAGCGTTCTACTATTTGCCTGTATTCTGTTTATGACCATTGCTTTCCGTTTTTTGACTCTGCCTTTTGCCTTACCCCTTTGGACTGTTTGCCTTTCTGGTTAGACTCCTGTTTTTGACCTTTTTGCCTGTTTTCCTTGACACTGCCATTTTGCTTAACCCTCTTGGATTGTTTGCCCTTGGTTATGGTCATCTGTTTGTATTTGCTGCTCCTTTTGGATGACCCCTGCCTGTTTTGTGACTATGAACTTGGATTCTGATTCTAACAGTAAAGCCTCCTTTGTATTTTCTAACCGTGAGTGTCTGACTCTTGTTGGCACGTTACAACTATTATTATTATTATTATTATTATTATTATTATTATTATTATTACTGGTGCACTTATTGGTCTAAATAGGTAAATAAAGCTGCTTATACAGCAAGATAAAGGAAAAATTAAACTGAATTCAGACTCAGCTCAAGTGGAGGTACAAGTACTCACTGCTGAGTTATTTCATCTGGAATTAGGTCAGTATTGTCGTAAAACTCATGGGGCTGTATTTTCATGGACATATTGCAAGAGAAAAAATGAGGTGTAATCTTGATGCTGGTGTGTATGGTGTGGGAGATATACTTTCAGTATTTTCCTGATTGGCACTTAAGGCTCTAACCTGGCACAGAGCAGCACAACTGTAAACACGGTCGGTTAAGCATGGTTAGGTACGCTGAAGGGAGAATCCGTTCAACTTATTTAATTTCCTTTATATGCTGTGTGAGTACTGACATTGTTTCAGTATTTTTATAGTATAGATAGAAAAAAGAACTGGCAAGTCTGATGCCTTAAATTGGAACTCCACCAATTTTGTCAAATTACTTAATCATTCAATGATTTAGATGTGAACGAAATCATTCAGAGTGGTTCGCTGGACAATGCGCTTTTCCAGAGAAATTTGCTGAGTCAAAATTATTCACCATTATAGTACTAGGAACCAGACGTGCAACACGTTTAATGGCTCTAAAAGCTACATACTGTTAAGTTATTACACAAAATGGCTATGAATGCATGGCTTGAGACCTGAAACATTGTTTTGTGATAGTTTTGTTATAAAGTTTTGGTCTAAAATGTATTTTTAGTATAAAGTTTTACTCCAGGATTAGTTCTGTGTTTCCTCTCAAAACCACATTCTCAACTGAGATCAATGCACACAAACTAATGTGCTTTTGTTGTGACTAGCCTGTAGCTACAGTCATTCAACATGGCTAATGCCAGCAGCAGCTTTTGCTTACAGTTTATTATGGTTGCGCCTTGCTTTAGCTATCCTCTTATCCGCTTTATATTCTTCTTCTTCCTCTTCTTCTTCTTCTTCTTCTTCTTCTTCTTTTTCTTCTTCTTATTCTTATTCTTTGCCGCGTAACTCGTCCCGCAGCTTTCGAGATATTGACACCGTTCCAACTCCAGATTGTCCGGCCTGATTGTGTGATGCATGCCTGTATACAGCTTTCTGATCGGATGCACAGATTCCGTGTAGCAAGGGAATTTTGTGGAATTTTTCCCATAGAGAATGAATAGGGTGAACATTTTCATGCCAATCTAAGGTACTTCTGCTTGTCCGAACGACACCGTTTTTGATACACTATCTCAGGGCAGGCCCCCGAGCATGAATCCACTGTCGTTCTGACCCGCACTCATCCGTTTGTCGTTTTATTCCATCATTTGTTTCTCTCTTAGACTTACATTGAGTGGACTGTTGGCAGCATGCCAGACATGATGTCACAATAGCCCATTAACTCACACACCCATCCAAACTCACGCACGGAGCCCAATGTCTCACCCGCTCCCAGCCTAATGCTCAGCAGTGTCAGCACACATGATGATTTTTTAAGGTGGAACTGCTTTTAAGGTGGAATTGCACTTAGCTAGCACAAGAACTAATCCACCGCCATAATGGCCCGCACTCCTCTTTCTGTCATTTTTTCATCTCTCGTTCCTCTCATTGAGTCCCATTCATTTTACCACCACTCAAACTCTATTACTTCTTTAGCCAACACCCACCGAAATACAAGTACTCACTCAGGGCAGGTCCCCAAGCTCTAATCCACAGCCATACTGACCCACACTCCTCTATTTGTCATTTTTTCATCCCTCGATCTGCCCTTAGAGTCCAATTCATTTTGGCCACCACTCAAACTCTATTGCTTCTTTACCCAACGGCAAACAAACTACATGCACTCAATCAAGGCAAGTCTCCAAGCTCCAATCCAAAGTCATTCTGACCTGCACTCCTCTTTCTGTCTTTTTTTCATCCCTCGTTCCTCTCACTGAGTCTCATTCATTTTCGCCACCACTCAAACTCTATTACTTCTTTGCCCGAAAGCCACCGCAATGCATGGACTCATTCAGGGCACATCCCCAAGCTGTAGTCCATAGCCATACTGACCCACACTCCTCTATTTCTGATTTTTTCATCCCTCTTTCCTCTCATTGAGTCCCATTAATTTTCGCCACCACTTAAACTCTATTACTTCTTTGCCCAACAGTCACCAAAATGCATGTACTCACTCAGGGCAGGTCCCCGAGCTCTAATCCACAGCCGTCCTGACCCACAATCCTCTATCTGTAGTTTTTTCATCCTTCGTTCCTCCCATAGAGTCCCATTCATTTTTACCACCACTCAAACTCTATTACTTCTTTGCCCAACACCCACCGAAATGCATGTACTCACTCAGGGCACCGCTCCAAGCTCTAATCCACAGCCATACTGACGCGCACTTCTCTATTTGTCGTTTTTTCCCATAGAGTCCCATTTATTTTCTTTCGCAACAAAGCCCTAATCTGTCTTTTCCTCAACAGCCACCAAAGTACATGTACTCTTTCAGATCAGGTCTCCAAGCTCTGATCCACAGCCATACTGACCCACACTCCTTTATGAGTACTTTTTTCATCCCTCATTCCTCCTATAGAATTCCATAGTAACCGCGGCGCAACCATTTCGCGTTTCCTTCAGGAAATGCACATTTCTAGTTGTTACTGTTTTCTTACCTATTTTGGAAGATGGCAGAGTATGTGGAGGACTGTTTCCTAAATGTTGTAGATCCATATCAGTTAGAACCAGAAAACACAAAGGAGCTGCGGTTTGAAGAAGAAAGAGAGACAAAAGGGAGAGAAAGAGAGAGAGAGAAAGAGTGAACCTGCCGACGCAGAGCAACCAAGGGCGAATGGAGAGTGCTGGTCTCAAACTACTTGCCACTCCATTTACCAGTTCATGAGGTACAATAGCAAGGTAAATTTTATTTATTTATTTATTTTTTTACATGGCCCACGTTAGACAGTCTTTTCTATGCTAACGGCTAACAGTGATATATGCACGGTGGCTAACAATGACTACTTTATTTTACTCATGAACGTTTCTTTTCCAGATTCCAGTTTCTGCTGTAGTGAAACTGCCAGTGCATAAATTTGAGGCACAAGACACAAGTAAGTTCACTGGTCATTTTGGAAAGCAGATAAAATTGTGATGTTGTAGTGTAGACATACAGACATCTGGTTCCTAATTCTATAATGGTGAAAAAGTTTGACTCTGTAAATTTCTCTAAAAAGGAACATTTCACATCAAACTACTCTGAATGATTTTGTTTACATCTAAACCATTAAATGATTAAGTAAATTTGCAAATCGGAGTTCCCCTTTAAATTTTATAAATATGAAAATTATTGTTATTTGAAGAAATATATTATTATTATTTTTTCATCTTTTTTTTATTTATTCAGCATTTCACAACTGGTGTTGCAATGACCAGCTTGTATTCTCATTTGTTCCCATTTGTTTTTATTATAGTATAGCATGTTCTCTCTTTATGTCATTTAAAATTAGGGAAATAAAAGGTCTGGAGTTGTTGAATATGCTAGCTATTCATGGAAACTCTCAATATGCAGACCAAAGAGATGTTGATGCAAGTGAAGGGGGCCATCATTAGGGCGTAAATCAGAAAGATGGCAGAAACTTTAAAAAGTGGCCAAACCAATAATTTGGTAAATTCTTAAAAAGAAGAAATGCACTGACCAAATGGCCTGGAAGACCATGGAAGACAACTAAAGTGGATGATTGCAGAATTCTTTCAGTGGTGAAGAAAACTCCTTCACAAAATCTAGTCAAGGCCATTCTAGAGGAGGTTGACACATCATTGTGAAAGTCTACAATCAAGAGACTTCATGAATGTAAATTTAGAGGTTTTAGTTTAAGATGCAAACCACTGGCAACACCCAAGAACAGAAAGGCCAGATTAGACATAGCTAGAAAACATCTAAGTGCCTGCACACGTCTGGAACAAGATTTGGTAACACTTTACCTTACACTTTACTTACTGTTATGTAATTAATAAGTAACTAAGCAGGAACAAATGAACAATAAATCTGAATCTGGCAAGGTTCCCTCTTGAGCTTCTAACTGATGTAGTGTATTCCAACACTTGTAACAGTAGTGAAATACACTACACAGTGTGCTGTCTCTACAATATAATGGATTATATCCTCCATTTCTATTCACAGAAACAGGTATTGTCAGAAACAGTATTATTAATTGAACTACATAAGAAATAAAAACACCTAAATAAATGATGTACTGTAGTACAAAAAATATGAATTTTTTTTTGAAAAGTAAGACGAAGTAAATTGTTAATTGATTCATGTTTTATTTGTGAACAGTCCAAATGTGAAAATATCCCTGAGTTAGCTAGCTATATCACTGAAAATAATACATCAAATAAATAAATAAATAAATAAATAAATAAATAAAAATTACTACTGAAGGAGAAAGTCTGACAGTTGAGAATGATTACAGTATGGTCTGCTAGTACTTTACTTACACATCTTTCTGTTTTTGAAACAACACAGTACAACAGACACTGTACCATACCTACTTAGCTCAGATTAGTTAGCATGTCATCTAACTGGTTCTCTACATTAGTGCTGGCGTCTAAATAAAACCTTGAATCTGAATCAAAATTCTCACATTAGCGGCCTGAGGGTCTGTCATTACTCTGATTCACTTATCATACATCAGGAGATACAGTGAGTCAGAATTAAAATATGAACAGAATGATCAAACTAATCCACTGACAATGTATGATTAACTACTCTTCTTTACCAGCACTCGCAAAAACCTCACAGGCACTCAGAACACAGCAGAAACACCAAAGCTGTCGTAATAAGAGTCCTGCACAGCTCTACCGTTAAATTTATGTTTATTTAGTTCAATAGAACTCTAAAATGTTTATTATTTTAACTGTCAGACTCTCTATATGTTAAAAAAAAACAAAAAAAAACAGGAATGGTTAGACCAAGTGAGACCCCCAGGCTGCTAATGTGAGGCTTTTGATTCAGTTTTAAGGTTTTATTCAGACTACAGCACTAATGTAGATACACTGTTAGCTGACTTGCTAACTAATCTGAGCTAAGTAGGTATGGTCTTGTTGTACAATGTCTGTTATAATTCTGAAACATCATAGTAAAAGTAGATGTTAGTGCTTTATTAAACCTACTGTTCCTGATCATGATTAACTCCTTGTTCATTAGTGATGAGTTACCATGTGTTTCACTTTATAATACTGTTCCTGATCATCATTAACTCCTAGTTCATTAGTAATGAGTTAACATGTGTTTCACTTTATACTGTTCCTTATCATTATTAACATTAACTGTTCAGAAGCAACACTGGCACATTTACTCCTGCAGAAAAGAGTTGTGTTTTCTTTTCTAAAGATGAGAGGTAGGCAGACTGGTCTACTGAATACTGTAGTATTTTAGCAGTTCTCCCATTTGTAGGCTGGTGTGCAAATTGGTTCCCACTGACAAATATGAAGATGTGCATTAGCCTTTTAAGGTTTCTGATCAAAACAAACACATGAGGGACACCAGTCAGTACAGTGTGGCATGATGTCCACAGCCTTCTCTGAGGATACCTGTTTCTGTGAATAGAAATGGAGGATATATAATCCATTATATTGTAGAGACTGCACACTGTTTTGTGTATTTCACTACTGCTAGAAGTGTTGGAATACACTACAGTTAGTAGTTCAGCAGCAACCTTGTCAGACCCAGCTGTTGAGAAATTAATGTTGAATTGATTGGTAATTTATGAGTAGTTATTCTAAGACACCATAGTTACTAAGTAATTCTATATGAGACTCGGTAGTTATTGTTAACGCAGCACTTCTCATTCATTCCTGTAGAGTTCCTGATTAGTTACTTATTCACTATGAAACAGTATTATAAAGTGTTACCCAAGATTCTTTGGACAGTTTTACTTGTACCAGAATGATGGGAAGAGGAGAGTCTGGAGAGGGGAAGGAAGGGTTTATGGTCTAAAGCATATCACATAATCTGTCAAATGTGTTATGGCATTGGCATGTATGCCTGCCAGTAATCCTGGGTCACTGGTGTTAACTGATGATGTGGCTGTAGATAGAACTAGCATTATCAGTTCTGAAGTGTAGAGTTATACTTTATGCCCAGATTCAGTCAAATGCTGCAAAACTGATAGGATGTCTCTTCACAGTACATATAGGTAATGACCTAAAACATACAGCAAAAGCAACCCAAGATCTTTTTAAAGCAAAGAAATGGAATGTTCTTAAATAGTAAAGTCAGTCATCTGACATCAATCAAATTGAGTATGTTTTATTATATACTGAAGACAAAATTGCTAAGTGAAAGACCCACAATCAAGAAGCAACTAAATGTTACTGCAGTAAAGGCCTGACTAAGCATCTCAAGAGAGAAAACTCAGCATTTGGTGAAGTCCATGGGTTCCAGACTTCATAATTCTAGACTCATCTAATTTGACTCAACTGATAGCTATTTATGAAAGCCATAAACACATGTTTTAACAAAAGGGAGGAAATAGCAAAGTTCAACAAACTACAAATGTTAGTTAATCAAAATAACATATTCAAATGAGAAAAAAAGTTAATCAAAATTATAGCTACCAGTTCATAGCTCTTTCGAAATCTCACTGCATACTCTTACATTATGTTTTCTTAATTGATATTTTAAGTTAATTTTATGAACAAATCATCAGAATAATTAATCTAAATAACTACAATAGCATATCCACCAAAAAGATAATCTTTCAAAGAGAAAAAACTGTTAGTGACTGGTGATTATTTTATGGTAAGGAAAACATATGTCAACCACATGTTTACTGTTAGAGCTGGTGAGAGATTGCAGTCTATTTTCAGTGCAGTATTTTTGAATATATTTAAATTATAGGTAAATTGTGGCATGCTGTGTGTTCTGGAAAAGAGAATTGTCGGTTGTAGAGCACAAGCTCAGCAGTGAAGCTGAGGGGAGCCCTTGACATAAAGCACATAGTGCTGATTCATCTACATAACTGTGTGCAGTATGTTGATTTTAGCTAGTTTTATTCCAGTTTTTACACATATTATTTCCATTTTTTCACTCCCACTCATACTCGTAGCATTGTGACTCCAAGATAAGTTCTGTAAGTACTTTGGTTTTCATCAACAAATCAGTCTACCCTCATTAGGCACCACAAATAAAAAAAAACTAAATTAAAAGGAGGCTAACAAAGTATGCAGAGGAACAGATGGACTACAGTCTGTAATTGTAGAACTGCAAAGTGTACCTGTGTGGTAATGGAGCTGATAAAATAGACAATGAATATAGATACAGGCAAGTGTACTTAAGGAAGTGGCTGATTGGTGTATCTGTTCAGTTGTGTTCCTATGGTGGTCTCTTTCTTAGTACAAGAGCCTGATAAATTGTGCGGCAACAGATGAGCTACTGTCTGTAACTGTAAACCAACTGTAAACCTCCCTCCTTTTTCTATTCTTTCTTTGACACTTTATTCAATTACTTGATAAAGCCAGTATTGCTCAGGTATTCAGCCAGTATTGATCAGGGTTTTCCTCTGTGATGTACTGATTGTTTTATTCATTGTTACTGTTATTTTGATAATAACTTTACAGTTTCTTAAAAGAATAATTAAAAATCCTAATCTCCTTTTAAGAGGTGTTAATTCGTTTTGTGTGTATTGTTTTGCTCCTTTTTTAAACAAACTTCAATCAGTGACAGAGGTGACAAAGTAGCACCATAGGTGTAACTGAATGTAGATTTCTGCATGTATATTTGACTGTTTAATCGACCTGAGATCTCATAAATAAGAGAGTAATCCTCTTTGTCTTTCTGTCTTTCTTTCTCTGTCATTTTTAAAATTGAGCCAACAGATGAGTGGGGGAAAAGAATAGATAGTATAGGCCCGGTCATGGCAGAACAGGGGGGAAAACTATGGGAGCATATAATAATAATAATAATAATAATAATAATAATAATAATAATAATAATAATAATAATGTGCTTTACAGAAAGGTGACAGTGTTTTAATTAAATGCTAAATTAAAGAGATACATTTTAGATGCTTCTTACTGAGCTGGACTGTCTAATAAAAGGTGGAATTGAGTTCCACATTTTAGAAGCAGAATAACTCAAAGAGTCTCTTCATGTTTTCTGTATTTTACAGAGGGTATTTGTAGAAGGTCAGTATCTGCAGATCTAAGATCACATGCTGGAACACAAACAGACAGACTCTCTGTGATGTAAGCAGTGCTTTAAGATCATTTTGAGCCTTAAAAACTAGTAGCAGAACTTTAAAATCTATCCTGAACGATAAAGGCAGCCAGTGCAATTATTTTAAAACAGGTGTGATCTTTTTCAATTTTGTTAGGATGAGTGCTGCCGCATTTTGTACGAGTTGTAAGGGATGTATTGTTTTCTTAGGAACTCCAGTAAGAATAGCATTACAGTGATCAACTCTGCTTGTAACAAATGCATGAACAAGTTTCTCTGCATCGCTCTGAGATAGAAAAGGCAGAACTTCAGTGATATTTCTCAAATGATAAAAAGCTACTTTAGTGACTGTGTTCACATGCAGGATAAAACAGAGTTGTGAATCTAAGATCACACCCAGTATCAGTATCAAAATTGAAATGAAAAATATAATTGGCAAAATATCAATGTATTAGTATGTTTTGCATTTAAATTTGCCACTTGTGTGTGCAGTGTTGAGTTCAAAAAGATAATTGTAATTATATGCAGCAATTGTAATTTGTCATTTGGCATACTAGTTTTATTTCACTTGCATAGAGATTTAGATGCTTTATGAGTAGCTTTATTTGAATTAAAATGTATTTCCAGAACTGCGTATTTATGCTTAAAGTGATTATGCAATAATTGTGTCAATATCATAATAAAAATGTATTTTTCACTGTCTAATAATGCATTTGAAATTGCATTATCAAAGAGAGGCCAAAAGAGGGCAAAATTCAAATGTAAAAGGGAAACAGCCTTTCTCCTGTTTGCAATTACATATTTTTATTGCACTCATTCTGTGGCGAAATGTCTTTGAAAATGCATTCCACCCAGTTGCAGTTTCATTTTCATAGACTTGAATCTGTCAGTCATCATCAGGGCAGAGCCAACAGCAGTCCACTGAAGGCTTTTCTAACTTACATAGTGAGCATCAGTGTTCCACTTTATCTTTTACCAAAAATGTACTCAAGACATCTTCACAACCCCAAAAGATAATAGCTTTGGCTCCTCAAAGCCTGGGTTAAAAACTATAAACTGGATTAATATGCCAATAAAGTCTATGGTTTTAAGAGTGGCCATCAGGAACCAGGCCATGGCACAGCAGGATGTTATGAACCCCTTTCATCACTGAGGTAACACAATGGGAAAATAAAGATTGTTTCTGGAGACAGCAGAATGACTCTTAACAAAAACTTTTGGGTCACAGGAAATCACATTTGTGAACCTTAGATTAAGTTCAAATTGTGACCACTCGTCCTGGTTTGCTGCAAAAAGACACACCAAGACTGTGACATTTTATTGTGAAATAATCTATTTTTTGGTTTTGTTGATATTTCAGACATGGACCCATAGCCCCACCAAGTGGATGGAATAAGACATGCCACACCATTGCACAGTCATTCTATCCCAGGTTGAGGGAATAAATATTCATATTGATTGAATAATTTTTAAACATCACATAGTTAATTCCTCAAACATGTACCTTGTTCTATCAGTAAACGCTAGAAATGCATTATATTAGTATTTTGCTGAGAAGTGCGCTACACCTTCTTTATTGTAAAGCTTTGGACCTTTGCCTTTGTCTACATTGTGCTGTCTTGTCTATATATACATGTTTTGAAGCCACTTACTATTTCCTAGCCACTTGTGTATTTTTAGTACTCCCCTTATACACCTTGTATAACTCACTCTTACTGCTGAGTTACTGATCTTTTTACCATTAAAGTAATCACATGATTCTGTCATCTGACTAAGCTTTATAAGCTTTGGATTACTTCATACATGCCTTGATTTTCAATTATGTTTAAGTTTAGCTTACTGTTAGTCCAACTCATTGGCTAAAAGTCAGTCCCCTTTAGAAACATCTTAGCTGAGTTATATGTTATAACCTACATACTTTATTTCACTCTACCGTTGCTTATTGCTATTCCAACATTTTATAAATACAGCCCAGTAGGTCAAACTGTTGTAGTATTTTCTTACAGCAAATGCTAATTATGACTTCCCCAGTGTCCAATGTTGCAGTTTGTCTGTCTTGTAATTATCAGGTCCATTGGCCTGTATAGCTCTGCTTTCACACTGTAGGTGCTCCCTGGGGCCTCTCAATTTTGGTGGCTTATTGTACCTGGCTCTGGTCAATCCTGAGGGCAACATAAAGGCATGTACCGCTAGCAGTACCTTCTTTGAACAGCATTCAGTTTTGACTCAGCAACGTGGGTCTTTATCCTACCAACTTTGAGTCTCCCCCTTTGGGAGTTAGTGTTCCAAATGGTAGAAGGCTTTCAGTGTTGGGGTTTATTGTTTCCTGGATCAGGTCTCTTCTGAGCCCCACCTCTAAAGGTGGGCTCAGTCTGACTCTGCAGTGTGGGACTTTTTTCCCCAGTTTTGAATTAACTTCCCTTTGGGCTGAACCACCTGGAGGTACCCTCTACTACAGTTATTGTTCCCACGGGTGGTCAATTTTGAGTCTCCCCTGAGGTGAAGACAGATATAAGTGACACCTCACCAGGGTGTCCAATTTTTATACAGCCCAAGACACATTGGTGGTTCTGTTTGTGAAGCAATAGCTCCCTACCTTGTAGGAATCATTAAGCTCCTTGTGGTTGAGATGAAATAAAGCCTTCCTACAACTGAAATGTCTCTCAAATGATAGTTTAGACTTAAACAGTCGAAGTAACAGTGTACAAATTATCTGAAATTTGTGCTGCAGTGTTAAACCTCCAGTCCTGATTAGCACCAAGATCACTACAGACTGGTGATCAATTTGAATAATAGCAGGCTTTCTAATCACACCCATCTGCCTAACTAATCATTAAGGAACATGACTGGTGAATTGTAATCCATTTTCACTGGCAGAAGAGAACTAGGGGCTGATTTTCAGACAATGTCGGCAAACTTAACTGAAGACCCGATGGCTTTACTGAAACTGTATGCAAAATAGCAATCATAATGCTAGCTCTACTTGCAAAGTGTTGAAACATGCCCACGAGCAGGCTGCAGCCACTGCTTAGGCAAGCCAAAAACATAAGGGACAGAAAGAGATGTTAGCATACAGAGTGGAGCATACATCAGTGTTAGACTGTTACAGCTGTGCTGTGTTAAATTGTGCTGTGTAAGATCTTTCTTACCCACTGCTATAAGGCTCTACAATGAGTCTCCTTACTGCAGAGATGGTACTGATCTCCCGCTGTTTGAACTGAGCTGAACCACATCACTATATCACCTCTCCTGTTAATACACACTGTGCAATATATCATAACCTGCTGCTGTAATGACACTTTCACTATGCACTTTACATTGTAATACTGCTGCAACTCCGAGTTATGTCTAATACTCATTGTGCTTTTAGTTTACCTCATACCATTCAGTGCCTGCTATCATGTAAATAGATATACTTTATTTATACTCTTATGCTTAACTTATGTCTATTTTATTTTTCTTTTTTTTTATTTTCTTCATAGTATATGTAAGTTTATGTGAAATTATATGTTTTGCTACTGAAACACTGCAATTTCCCTTCAGGATCAATAAAGTTCTATCTATCTATCTATCTATCTATCTATCTATCTATCTATCTATCTATCTATCTGTCTATCTATCTATCTATCTATCTATCTAAACCGACAAAATCCTTAGCCAAGCCCTTACTGAAATAGGATGATTAAAAGCAGAGAAGAGAAGCACCACAAAGGAGCTGGCAGTAGCTAAATATGAACTAATGGTGTCCCAGCAACAGCAGTTTAGGCCTGAAAGCGAGTTGAGAGAGATCAAATTCGACCTTGAGAGGGCTCAACATCAAAGTATAAATTGTGAGGGAAATTTCACTTATGTTCAAAGACAACCAGGGTCCTCTTCTGAGATGAACTGCATCAAAATAGGGCTTAGAGACACTCAAAGAGGCACCACTGCTCCTTGCCTTCACCTGCTTGTGAGGCTGGATTCCTCCAAATCTGGCTGAGCCCACATTTCCTCAGCCACTCCACTGGCCTTTGAGGCCGTTTCACTCTCAGGTTCAAACCAACACCTGATGGTTCTAATGACTTTCATAGTTGCTTAAAACATATTGACTATTGCTCGTGTAAGTTCCCAAACACTATGGTAGAGGACAAAGTCTACTTAATCAAAAAAATTCCTGTTAGAGAAATTCTCCAATCACTTGGCGCAGGCAGATTTAGTTACAGCTCTAACAGTTAAACAACAAAGGCAAGAATCACCCCTTAGGCAAACTTATTCTGGTTCCTGAAACAAACCAGAGATGAAGGAGGACTTAGACTTCAAATCGCTATTCATCCAAAACCTCCAACCTGCCACAAGCTGTTACCTAGGGGTCATGGCTTGTGCCTGTTCCTTATCTAGTAAGCAACTGCATGACTTAGTTCTAAGAGGGTATGCAAAACATCTGTAGGCCTCAGGTAACAGAACGGAGGCCCCGAATGTCCTCACTCGTGATATTTGGTCCCTTCCCCTGGAGCTTCAGAGAGCTCCTGATATCGAGTCATGGGGTCCACACTCCCAGAGGCACCAACCCACTAAAGTCCCAAAGGCTCTCATGACCTCAGCATTCTAATCAAGGTTGTCATCACTCCTGACCAATATGGGCTGACAAAATCCAGAGCTGCTTAGACTTTGATTCAAATCGGTTTCTCCCAAGATGTGTTTGGAACCGGTTCCCATCTAACCAATGTGGAAGATACCAAACCTAGAAGAAAGGCAAGGACAGCAGACATCCTTACCGAAACACTCACAACTGGGGTGGACCAACACACAATCCACCTTGTCACAACTCTAGGGTTGCGGGAACATTGAACTGCCAGCACCATTGTAATAGCAGAAATGCAGGTCTACCACACTCAAAAGTCTGAAAGACTTAAGTCAGTAGCATTGCAACACATGGCAATTGAATCCTTGAGTCTTGTCCACCCTGTTTACTTGTCTTTTCTTTCATTCCATTCAAACCGTTCCCTTTCCAATCGGTAAGGACCTCCTTAACCGGTTTGAACCGCTGATCGACTACACGTGATTGGAAATCTCGGCACCCTCTGCCCGTCCCTCTTCCACACTACTCTGGTGCTCAGTGTTGCCATCTCAACATGATAGTCAAGACACATTAAGGGTCCACTGACCCGCAAACCGTGGTCAAAACTAGCAAAGAGCCAAAAGTGCCTATTAGTTCCCCTCTTAAAACTGGGCTTCCATGTGAACTTCCGGAGCACCAAGACACTTCCTTGAATGTGCTGACTCCACCCACCAGTGCAGACAAATACTGCCCACAATTCAGAAATGCTAGCAAAATCGAAAACACCCATGTTGACGATTTGGTCCTATCTCCATAGACCAACAAATCTGCCATCAGTAGAGACTTTTTGAACTTTGTATTACAATGTATCCCCAATCTTCAGGTCGTGAAAGAATGCTGCCAATTTCCCTTTTCTACTGCTCCCTGATTAACTATGGCCACTGATGGCCTTTGTGCCCTGACTTTGTGCTGTAATCAGAATGACTCAACATGGCCTACTTTAGCAATGACACACTGGTGAAACTAGATATTCAGCTTACACCAGTAACAACGTTCATTATGAAAGCAACAGTTTCAGTGCACAGGGAGTATACATGGGCACTTCTTGGGCTGCTGACCCTGCTTACTTTCACTCCCACCCTCCCCCTTGTTCTTTACATTCACACAAACACTAGGCATACCTGACTCCTTAGCCAGTGGCCCCAACACACCTGCTATCCAAGTCGCTCCTTCTGTCCCCGATTCTGATCTCATTTCCTTTTAAACTCGCGACCCCACCATCAACACAACAATATGCTTCCTTTCCAATGCGTTGGCCCATATTACTTCTGTAGATGTTTCAATTCCAGATTTGAAATACTTTTTCATAACCTTGAATATCTTTGCATCATCAAAGGCCTGCTTGTTCATGTCACTGAGTCTCGCACTGCACCAGTGTTTGGGGTGCCTCAGTTCCATGGGGAATGATGCTCATGCATTCCCATAATTCACCATATGAAGGTCACAAAGGAGTCAAGGCAACATACCAGGCACTCCAACAGGTGGCATTTTGACCACACATAATGAAATATGTAGCAGAGCACCTTGGAAGCTGCCTGGTATGCCAGTGATTTCAGACAGCAAACCCACGTCATAGGGCGAAAAAGGGAGGACCAACTGTCCTCTGGTTAGACTTCCAACTCAACTGGGTCAGACCACTCACTATTGCTCTCAGGCATCCAGCCAAGTACAGCAACGTTGCCCCTGGTGCTGATGGCCATTCAGGCAGCCCAGCATGATGCCACATACTGACACTGAGTTGATGATCGGGTGGCAGATGACTCTGCCCCTGCACCTGCACCCCCAGTTAGGTCATAAAGAGTAGTGAACACAGTAACACCCAAGGGTGTTGATCGCCAGTGGTTGCATACGCCGGTTACAGTCAATAAGCTTTCTCCCAGTTCTCTACATCACAGTTGTTGGTACAGAAATAGAGCAGTAGACAAGCCCAGAATTTATAATTGATTGACAAGCAGTAGTCTACTTCGGCTCGTAGTCTATCGCCTGATTCTGTGCTCAGCACAGTTTATTAAGCTTAGATAAAGTATTCATAGTGGGGGGTGACCTGTTAAACTGCCTCCCCCTTCAAAGTAAGTTAAACAACATAGTAATTGATGTCACCCTAACCATGTGCATCTCTCTCATTGGAATTGCCTGGCTGCTCACACTCTTAATTGTTGGCCCACTTACTGCCCTCGCCCTTCCCAAAATTTCTGACCCAGAACCAAGCTCACGAATCATACTGAGTGATCAGCCTGGACTGTTGGTCACTAACTGCCACCTACACACAGAAGGTGTTTATCAAGTTGAAATCTGGTGAGGTACGTAGGGCGAATGTGCCACTAACAGCCCAACAGACAGTGTAGGCCAGGGCCAGATCCACTATAGATGCTATAAGGCATAATGAGGCAGACATCACTCACATGTTACAGCAGCTGGCAGCAGCAGCCAACTGCCAGGTCCCTACTTGGTCTCAGAACATCTACAATAAATGCAGTTAACTTAGCCACCATCAAGCAACAGGTAGACAAATTACAGACTGAACGTCTTAGTATGAAAACACAGTTGAACACCCAGCAATTACAACTGCATACCATTGGTATGGTGCCATACAGGGCACCATTCTAGTGCTTAACGCCCACAGTACCACCTTAAACAAAACCATACAAACAGTAAATTTCCATTATTTCAGTAATCCACGTTGGCCACGCTCATATCTAACTTGTGAAGACAGTTTAGGTATTGGTAAAATCCTTGCATACACTATATAGACAAAAGTATTGGGACATACCTCTTAATTATTGAGTTCAAATGTTCCAGCCACACCCATTGCTAACAGGTAAATACAATTTAACTACACAGCTTTGCAGTCTCAATTGTCTTTGCAGACAAACACTGGCAGTAGAATGGGTCATATCGATCAAAATGCACAATGCCAGACAGGGTGGAGTGGTTTAAAGCATGCCACCACTGGTTTCTGGCACCATGGAAACGCATTCTGTGGAGCAAAGAATCATGCTTCACTATCTGACAGTCTGATGGATGAGTCTGGGTTTGGCGAATGCCAGGAAAACGTTACTTGCCTGACTGCATTGTGCAAGTGTAAAGTTTGGTGAAAGAGAGATAATGCTATGTAGTTGTTTTTCAGGGGTTGGCCTAGGACCCTTAGTTCCAGTGAAGGGAAATCTTAATGCTTCAGCAGACCAAGACATTTTGGACAATTGTACGCTTCCAACTTTGTGGGAACAGCTTGGAGAAGGCCCTTTTCTGTTTCAGCATGACTGAGCCCCAGTGCACAAAGCAAGTTCCATAAAGACATGGATGAGCGAGTTTGGTGTGGAAGAACTTGACTGGCCTGCACAGAGTCCTGACTTCAACCCAGTAGAACACTTTTGGAAAGAATTAGAGCGGAGACTGCGAGCCAGACCTTCTTGTCCAACATCAGTGTCTGACCTCAGAAATGCACTTCTGGAAGAATTGTCAAAAATTCCCATAAACACACTCCTAAACCTTGTGGAAAGCCTTTCCAGAAGAGTTAAAGCTGTTATAGCTGCAAAGGTTGGGCCAACATCATATTAAACCCTATGGATTAAGAATGGGATGTCACTCAAGTTCATATTCGTGTGAAGGCAGACAAGTGAATACTTTTGTCAATATAGTGTATATTAGCCCACTTTAGGCTTCCCTTACCTTCATGCCTCAAAGTTTCTGAGTCACCCCTCCCCTAAGAAATGCCTTAAGCCTTAGTGTTTAATACCATTCCACTGATTGATTACATTATCTGAGATGCATGTTTCTCCTTCAATCAACTATAGCATTGAAAGTAATATGAATCTTGTTTGATATTTAGACCAATAAATTGCCTTTTGAGTAAAGCATCTTTAGAGAGAGTGTGTTTCCTCTCTTCCTGTGGTCTGTGTAGAACTGATGATTCGGGTTACCCTAGACTCTCATTTGAGGTCAAATTAATAATACAATTAAATTGCTTGATTTTTCTATAGTTGTAACTGTACTGGTACACACAGACATGTGTAAATTACAAACCAACCTTGTCATATTGCCTGAGTTGGCAACAGCCACTGTACTGTGTTTTTACTATGTCATATTTCTGCCGAATTCTGCTAGTTGGTCTCTAATGTCCTGCTTTCCTTTTTAAAAATTACTATCAGAAAAATTGCAGGTATATGTGTGTGACATAGTGGGCTGGGTCATGTTAGCCAGCTGATAAAAGCAGCAGATGGGGGCTTTGTTTGGGAATTAACATTAATTTTAGCTAGCTTAATTCTGCATCCCTCTACAGTTCACAAAGCATATTTGCAGATGAGCTGATGGCAGAGAAATATATCTGCCTCTGATTCTCAGTTTGTAGAAGACATGGCATCAACTGGAAATGATATGTCCAGCTGCACTTTTTTTTTTTTCAGCATATAAGATCATTTACATTTTAATTATCATTTTGGCACAATTTTTGCATAATCACATTAAGCATTAATATGCAGTTCTGGAAACACATTTTAATATAGATACATGTACCCAAAGCATTTAAATCTTTGTGTAAATGAAATGTCAATACTAGTACGCAGTAAAAATCGCAGTATTGAATTTCAATTTTCATTTTGAGCTCAACATTGCATATATGAGTGGGAAATTTAAATGCAAACATACAAGTACAATGCCATTCTACATATTACTTTTTCAGTTTAATTTTTATCCTTTCTCATATGCTTCCATAGAAGAAGACCTGCATAATTTGCCAATTGCCTTTGGCACACTGATTGGACTTCTGTAGGCCCTCAATATGGACTACCTTAAAGAGGTAGTCCATATTACTTTTAAAGTAATCCAAAAATTATTGTGATGACTGGGGAGAAGACTGCTCATGGATAGAAGTTTGTGGATTCAAAAACAGACAGTAAGGAAAGATGGACTAAAGAGAAGTTATGATGTCCTTGTGAATTTAAATGTTAAAAAAGTATGGCTTTACCTCTGCTGAACTCAGCTGATTGTTTGAAGTTTAGATAGGTGAATGGACTCCTGGCTGCCAATACTTTCATAATTTTAAAGTTGGATCTTAAGCCATCAAATTGCAGCAAGGTTTACAAGTTTGAAATTTTATTTGATAGTTAGGTAAACCATGTTATTGCAGATATTAGTCTGCTGTTAGGAAAATTTGTTTTTTCTTAAGTAAACAAAAAGCATTGTGTCCTTATATTAAGAAGCTATTTGTAAAGTGAACTGCATAACTTTGTGTGCCTTATCATTGAAGAAATACAAAATACAAAAAGATTCAGCATTGTATGACCCACTTTCTATTGACTAGAAATGGCACATCACTTTTTCTTTTCTGTTACTGATATTGAAAACATTATTATTAATCAATACGTATACAAAATCTTTTATTTTATACCAAGCCTTAAAATTAGACATTTTTACTTCAATCATCTTACTGAAGATGATGATCTAAAAGTAGGCCATTGTGATAAAATTGTTCAGCTAACAACAACATGACATCACATAGTGTGAGCACTATTTCAGGATAGATTTGTCAAAAGATTGAGTCAGATTTGTTGTTGTAGTCAAACATCATGCCAGAATAACAAGGTATAATTTGTCACTTGAATTAGCCTGGCAGCTATTAAAAATGAATTAAATTAATTTTGACTAGATTTAAAATTATGCCAATGTGATGCTAAGTTGGGTGAACAAAGGCAGATCTGTTTCAATGTAATGTTTGCAGTCACTTTCACATAATAAACAGCTAGATGAACAGGTTAAAAAAAAAATTGTTGTAACTAGCCAGTTAATTTATTCTGCTATAAGAGATGAGTTAACCTAACAAAGTCAGCTAATATTCTTAAGGCAATGAAACTTACAAACCCTAATGCAGCACTGTTACAAATATACTCCCTGGCCAAAAAAAAAGGTCACACACTCTAATATTTAGTTGGACACCCTTTAGCTTTGATTACGGCATGCATTCGCTGTGGCATCGTTTCCACAAGCTTCTGCAATGTCACATGTATTTCTGTCCAGAGTTGCATTAATTTTTCCCCAAGATCTTGTATTGATGATGGGAGATTTGGATCACTGTGCAAAGTCTTCTCCAGCACATCCCAAGAATTCTCAAAGGGGTTCAGGTCTGGACTCTGTGGTGGCCAATCCATGTGTGAAAATGATGTCTCATGCTCCCTGAACCACTCTTTCACAATTTGAGCCCGATGAATCCTGGCATTGTCATCTTGGAATATGCCCGTGCCATCAGGGAAGAAAAAATCCATTGATGGAATAACCTGGTTGTTCAGTATATTCAGGTAGTCAGCTGACCTCATTCTTTGGGCACATAACGTTGCTGAACCTAGACCTGACCAACTGCAGCAACCCCAGATCATAGCACTGCCCCACAGGCTTGTACGGTAGGCACTAAGCATGATGAGTGCATCATTTCAGCCGCCTCTCTTCTTACCCTGATGCGCCCATCACTCTGAAACAGGGTAAATCTGGACTTATCAGACCACATGACCTTCTTCCATTGCTCCAGAGTCCAATCTTTATGCTCCCTAGCAACTTGAAGCCGTTTTTGCCGGTTAGCCTCACTGATAAGTGGTTTTCTTAAGGCTACACAGCTGCTTAGTCCCAATCCCTTGAGTCCCCTTCACATTGTGCGTGTGGAAATGCTCTTACTTTCCCTATTAAACATATCCCTGAGTTCTACTGTTGTTTTTCCATGATTTGATTTCACCAAACGTTTAAGTGATCGCCGATCACGATCATTCAAGATTTTTTTCCGACCACATTTCTTCCTCGAAGACGATGTTTCCCCACTGTCCTTCCACTTTTTAATAATGCATTGGACAGTTCTTACTCCGATTTTAGTAGTTTCAGCAATCTCCTTAGATGTTTTCTCTGCTTGATGCATGCCAATAATTTGACTCTTCTGAAACAGATTAACATCTTTTCCACGACCATAGGCTGTGTCTTTTGACATGGTTGTTCAACAAATGAGAAACTACTTACTGCATCAGTTAGGGTTAAATAACTTGTTGCCAGCTGAAACATAATCACTCATGCAGTAATTATCCAATGGGAGGCTCTTACCTATTTGCTTAGTTAAATCCAGGTGGTGACCTTTTTTTTGGCCAGCCAGTGTATTTTTAAGTTGAAGCAACAAAATGTAGTGGCCCTTCAAATTTGAGATTGATAGACTGAAGAACTGAATGATAGTGACTTGTAGCTGCTAGTCAAATCAGTTCACAGTTTTCGTGATTCTCTCTTGAATGTGTGACACCTTTGAACAATCAACGAAGACAATATCTGTATAAATATACCTTAGATTTCCTGTCTGTTTGTTCCTCATTTTTTTCCTGCCACATGAATAAATGGAAAGGGGAAAAAATCATTATTTTACTACTGCCCCAAATTTGACTTTGCCAGATTCATAAGATGTTATATTAATTCTGTTCATTACATAATTTTCCATGCCATTGACAAATTTTGTAGCGACAACTGAGTTGTTTATCTTTATTTGGTTGGTAATTAGGAGAAGTTACCTGCTTAACTAATATGTAAATAACTGTCTTTGCTTGAAGCCAGGCAAATTTTGCAATTTCTTTTGCAATCAGAGTACGTCTGAGGAAGCAGTAGTGCAAGCACATTTTTGGACCAAAATGGGTTTGAAAACTTTTATACCATTTCATGACCTTTGTAATTTCACTACACCCAAGTTGTTGCAGTGTCTATAGTTTTCTGGCCACCAAAAATAGCAAGAGGGGATGAATGGGCTTACATCCAAGAAAATTAGTTACATGTCACTACTATGCTATTACGCTGCACTGACAACATGAAAATAGAGCCCATGATGTTTTTCAACTGGTCTGATACTAATACTGGATTACTTGTAAATATTGCCTTTACACCCTTAATATAAAATTATAACTGATGATAATTCAGATGCCATTGGAAACCTACTAGTGATTATACTTGATGATACAGCACTGGTCGCAGTTGCCATGGTGATGTTTGCAGTGATGGTGTTCACATCTGAAAAGATGACGTGTACATATTAAAACTAATATAATGGTCTAATAATCATTAGCAAACTTCTTTAAGCTTAGAGAACCAACTACGTACCTGCACAGTAAGCAGACCAGTAGTATGGGCTGACAAACTCATAGACATAATAGTTCCCTGGGCATGCTTTGACTCGAATTGTGATGGAATTGAAAAAACAGCAGTTCCATTCTACACTCCCACAGACTCCACGAGTGACTATTCCATCCTCTGTGTGAGGGTGAGGACCATTCAACCACAAAGTGTAATAAGTACCACATCTGGATACATCAACACAGCTCTCTGGCATACGGATGTCCATCCCATAATACAGCAGCCGATACCAGCCAGTCCAGTTGAAGTTGCTGTCACAGATGTCCAGTCCAGTTGCATTAGTGGCTCTCCATGGTTGATCCAGAGAGATGTAGTTGTTGCAGGGGTCATTAAAAGAACCTATTAAATAAACAAATAAAAATGAATCAGTGGTGAAGAAGCTAAAAGTTTTTCCAGTAACATATAGAAGTATAGTTGAAGTCATCACATTATCCTAGTTAAGTTAATCTAAATGCATTCCTTCTCATGAAAGCAGTTTTGCATCAAATCATTGATTGGGGAAGCATAACAGTGGAACAAAAGTGGTGTGAAAAAAAATAAAGAAAAAAACATTTCTGCAGTACACTGTAAAAGGTCCTAATTTTACAGAAAATAACCCTTACATTTCTATGGTAATTTTCTTGTATACAAAACTCTGTAAAATTGCGGACAACATCTGTAAATTAACAGCCCAAATGTTATTTTAAGGATTCTGCCAATAATGACAAATTACATTTATTTCTAATTTTTTTTAAAGACAAATTATTATTTATACAGTATTTTTCTGTTTTTTTTAAATTATATGCAAATGTCTGGGAAAAGACAAAAATTATCTGTAATTAAATAAGTAGCACATTATATAAACGTTTATGTCCATACTAACAATTTACATTTTTTCTTAGTACTTTTAAGGTATATTTATTAGTTTTAAATTTTTATATAATTTTACATTTTTTTGCCAATTAATCTGACAAAAGTAAAATGAGTAAGGCCAAAGTCAGAAAAACAAGGCATTGCAATAGTCCAGGCAGGAAAGTAGTAGAAGCAGGAATGATAAGCTCTAACCTCGAGACAGCAGTGAACTTTTTGCCATATGTGATTTAGTGTGAATTTCTTATCAGTTCTTGCTTGTTGATGGTAAAACCTGATTACCAGTGAGCACATTACTGAACAATGTGCATATAAAGTGGAACTTACTGAATCAGGAACGAGCGCGAAAATGAAGCTTTTATGAAACCAATGAAAAGTAAAATTGACTAAAACACTTGCCAGTCTAGTCCACAGCATTGAGATTGGTTTACATCCATTTAATTTCAATAAATTTAAATATTTAGTCTGCAAAAAGATTGACATCAGGAGGGACTGCATCCTAAAAAGCCTGGTCATGTATTTGAGCGAAGACCAGAATCTTTTTTCAAGCAATATTTGGTACGTTTATTATAATGCAATTTACATGTACAATATGTAGGCATGAGTAGATATTAAGTAGATATTAAGAATATCTCAAGATACCAGTGATTACACCATGAAAATTACACCATGTTTTATTTACAAATTAGTGGTAAAATTGCTGCATGCCATGTAATTGAAGAGAATAATCATTTACCGAAATTTGCACATTAACTAAATCTGTGCAATAACAGTGAAAGTAACCGGGGCTGCATGTTCACCTTAACTACGTCCCATTGGAATTTAGATGCTACTTCAACATCAGCAGTATGCATTCTACCTGCAGTTGATTCAGAACCTAAATCTATCTAAAGATTGATCACTTTAGGATCATTTTTGGCAATTACATCAGTAAATTAGCACTTTAATATTCCTAATATTATTGGTACAAAATCAGCAGCAGCTAACATTTGATTTTGATTGAATTTGAGCTGATGATGGTGAAAACCTAAGCTACAGTTATGTTTTTCACAAGCCTTGAAAATGCAGATTTCTGCTTGTCCACTTCTCTGACCTGTCAGTGATTATGTGTTTGTATTTATGTTTGGGTCTGTCATTGGTGATGCAGAGAAGAAAATGTGAGTGAACAATGGGGATTTACACAATTTGGAGACGGTAATGAGGATTGTGCTAAGCTTTGGGACATTGCCATTGTGATAGAGGTCAACAATCTTGGAAATGCATTCATCATGGTATTTGGATTCCGTTACGCCTTTGTTTTCAGCTTTCTGACAATTTGAGTTTGTCCAAAAGATCTTGATGAGCTTGGATGGACACAAGCTGAACAGAAAAATGTTCATAAGTGGTGGAAAGTAAGTTTCTTTGAATGGTCTGGCGTTACAGCTCAGGTTAAATGTTTACCAAAAAAGCTGCATTGAGTCTATATGCTCATGTTGGTTTTTGAAATTTTAGTTGTCTTCATTCAGTTGTTTTTGCACTGTAAATTCTTTACTACACATAGGGGATGTTAGTGTTAAGATATTAAACCCCTCAACATGATTGAGGTAGGACAGCACCCACCATATTTATATTGCCTAATTTTCCTGTGTCGGGTAGGGCTGAGAGCACTTTGTTTTGGATTTGAGCTAATGGTGATAAATAACTAAGCTACAGTTGTGTTTTTCAGTAATGCCCAAACTTTTCTTGACACTATTTTTATATAAACTGAATCTGTTGAATCAGTCGATATTTCACAAAATTTGCATTGCTTGTCTTACATCATTAGAATGACAATTTAATATTTCCTCTGCTTAATTTGAATAATTGACATGTTGCTCAAGTTGTGACTTCTGGTCCATTATTTCTTACAAAGTGCTTTATTTGGTGGGGGCACAAATTTGGCCCATTTTTTAAGTGGGTAAAATAGATGTGAAACTTTGTCACTGCTTGAATTATTGTTGATGTCAATAAATGTACCTGAAGCAGATTTTCTCACTTGTGTCTATAAATAAGTAGAACAAAGGAATTTGATTGACATGATATATTCTGTCTCTGTCCAGTCAGTCTTTGCAAAATGGCAAAAGCGGTCAAAAAACTGTAAAATAAGTGTTTCTCTGCAGAACCTTCAGTGCTATTATTTTTTAAAGGTGTCTGTAATTCAGAAAAAGTCTGTGAAATAACTGTTTCTCTGCAGAACTTCACAAAACACAAAAACACAAAAATTAAACAAAATAAAATAAAACAAAACACAAACAAACAAACACTACTCAGTCCTTGATTTACTAAGATGCCTTTCAAGTTATTTTCTTGGATCTGTACAGTTTCCCCACTTGAAAGGGATTGATTTATCTACATGGAATTATTTGACCAGATTTCACTCAATGACCAAGTAAGTTTTCTTCCTTTCTTATATTATTCTGAGCAAATTGGTTTAGTACTGATTGATTAGACCACTGGATGAAAAAATGATACATGAGAATTTGTGGAAGGGTCTGCTGGAACTACTCAGTGTTAATTGTATGATGTAGCTTAACAATTAACCTGAAAGAACAAAAAGGCGCATTACATTTAGGCCAGAAGCCTTGATTGAAAAGATTAAAACACAGGTCATTAAACTGAGCAGGACTCATAAATTATTGAGAATGATGAAATATCTAATAGGGGATGATGCAGAATCTAACAGATGAGTTTCCATGGAGTTAACCAACGTCACTGTTATCAGTGATTTTACTGAATAGGTTGTTAACCATGGGAAGTACCGCATCTGAATCTGCCCAAGTGTGTAACATGATTAATGAAAGAAGTCCTGATGACAGTATGATTAGTGTTGCTAGTAAATGTAGCAAACATAGATGATACCTGTGCTTACAGTATATATGGTCCCACTTTATATTAAGCATCTCTAATAGCTGTATAGTTATGAATAACATATGCAACAACACTGTAACTACTAAGGATTTAGTCAATGTTACAGATGAATTACAGAATTACAGCCTATATAATTACTCCTGTGTATCAACTTCAGTTTTGCCTCATGTAATTACACAAGTGTATCTTTTTGATACCCTACAGTACCAGAAGTCTTTTCCAGCAGTTAAAAGAAGTATGTTTTACATAACATTACATTTATTTTACATAATTACTGTGGAATAACTGTGTTGTAACAAGGTAACCTAATCGCACTACATTGATTAATACCATTCTGTAATTACATTGTATTAATATAACCACTACACAGGAACTTTCCTGCAGTGTAGTGTTAAAGCGTGTAAAACTTTAAAATAAGTGGACAGTTGCTGTGTAGTTAGGTACTGTGTAGTAATGCATTGGTAATATAGTAATGCAACATATTGATGTCATTAAAGGTACATTTTTAATATAAAGGGCCATCTGCTGTTCTGTCACATTACATAATGGTTTCAAGTTGAAACTGATTACAGTGTCACAGCACTAGCAACATAAATGCTAGCTAAATGTTAGGAAAGCTGACAGATACAGTGTTAGCATCAGTGTTAATGTTATGTCTTAATCTATGTTATTACATAATTCCTTTTTATTGCTGTAAAAAAAAGGTTCTGAACAAAACTGCTGTTATAGTCTGATTACAAATGTAATTACATTTGTGTTATTACCCTTGTATAATTATGTGAGAGAGAATAGGCTGTTACAATTATTAAGATACATTTGTGTAATTACCTGAGGCAAAACTGAACTTGATACACGTGTAATTACATAAGGTATCCTCCTTTATCCATCTGCAACAGTGACTAAATCATTAACAGTTACATTATTTGTTGTATATGTTGTTCACATGTAACTACACAGTTATTAGAAACACTTAAAATAACGCGGGCCCTATATATTGCTGCATTGAACCCTAAGCATATTCTTAAACCCAGGAGGACAAACTAAGGAGAAAGCAGGAACAACTTCATCCACAGTCGACTGCCATATTACAAACCTTTGATAAATTCAACTTAATCGCACACACTGAAGAGAAATCTAGACATTACCAATTGGACATCCTTCTCCAAATGAAAGTAATTTGATATTTTAATAACTGTGCAGTTATTTTTATTTTCATTTATTTTAATTATTTTAATCATTTCCTTTTTGGTGTGAAGAAAACCTGCACTCTAAGCTATTACACCAATTGTGTCAACTATTGATCATAGGTGTGTCCTGACTTCATAAACAGCTACTTGTATGTGTTTACAAGAGAACGTCTATTGTCCTGACATAATTCTCAGCAGGACTACTAGCTGCAGGCAAAATGCTCAGTATAGAAGCCTTTATATTAGAACTGTTGTCAGACTGGGTTACTGCAGATGGATAGAGCACTCTCTGAATAAAGACAACATTCCTGCAAGCCCTGTTCTCCTGACTGATATAAGCAGAAGTGCAAAATACATTATTATTTACATAAAAGTAACTGTGATAAGCAATGCTGGGGTTACAACATGTACAATTAAGGAGGGTAGAGTCAAAACATTGAATTGCTTTTATTTGCATCGTTTCATTAGACAATTCAGATTTGATTTTGTTCACCATTGGGACTCAATTGCTGTAAAGTGCTGGGTGAGTATCTTGCAGCGATAGCTCGGGGTCCTCTCTCTGCTTATCTCAGCTTAAGCTAGTAAGACTGTTTTAGCATCTGATCTACTGATTCTACTATGTAGTTTAGGATTTGAGCGTGTTTTGCTGTGATGCATTTGTTTTAACCAATATTCCTAAATCTTATGTAGATAGTGCTGACATTGTTTGTGAATGTGTTTGTCAAAAATGACAATGAACGACACTGTTTTTAGTTACTGATGGCAAGTTTGGACAGGATAAAAGAAAAACACAGATATGGATGTTCCTTTTCTTTAATCACACTTTCCCCACCATATTTAGTACTTGCAGCACCTACAGCAGCACCATTCAATGGCTGAACATGTGTAAAGCATTATACAACATGCAAAACCTATTTTCCTTTTTTCCTGAAGAAATGATTGTAGCAAACCATCTTCATAACAAATATAGTAGCCATGTTCCCTAGTATTACTACACTGACAATAAGTTTCCCTTGTTCTGTGCCAGTAACACAGATATTGCCTGTGACCCAACAAAGACACAACAAAAATTATTTAATGATTTCACCTTATTTTTTGTAACACAACCAACATGAAAGAATACATTCAGTGACTGTTAACAGTATACTCTACATTTCCTTTCTTACTTTTATGCTCTTACTTCACTACAAAATCCAACTATGAATGTGGTTTAGAGACCCACACATTCTTGAACTTTCTTGCGACTTTAATGGGGGTCATACTTATACTGTCCGGCACAGTTTCATTTGGGCTTGTACAGGTTTCACTGGGGAAGTGGACTAGATGTAAGGTGTCCTACTTCTTCCCTGTACTATGTCAACCCAACCTGTCTTCTACACAAAGTGAGTCTGAGTACTGTGACAAGCCTTTATGTGTATCATGTATTTCTATTCTTTTATTTTTTTTTTATCCCTGAAGTAGTTATTGCATGTTATTTATTACAAATCTCAGATCATTATTTAATTTTATATGAAATGCAATTCAGTTATATGATCATCATCACACTGTCATGTCAACCATATTATAACATCCTCCACAGCAAATAGTTTTATTGAAAACCTCCCAGATCGATCAACTACCCGCTGTCTGTCTGAAGCTACCCTATTGGATGTTATGACTGAATGCTTAGAATACTTTTCATTCTACTTTAGATAATGTGGCACCACCAGGAAGTAAAAGAAACTGGCAGAACATGGTACAATAAGCATACTCTAGCATAAAAACAGACTGTCAGACAGATTGAGCTTAAATGGTAATTCACTAGACTAAACAAGATATATTCCAATCCAGACTATAGAATGGCACTTACTGCAGCATGTTCTGATTGAAAAAAAAATTAAGAATAATCCTAGATTATTGTGTAGCACAACTTCTAAATGAACTAAGAACTAGAAAAGTTACTAAACTCCAGATAACAGCACATATTTTGCATAAGCTTGTGTGAAGCTTCTCAGACATGGATTTCCATTTCATGAAGCTGCTAACACAGTTCTTCTGCTGATGGCAGAAGAATTTTCACCATACTGAAAGCAATCCCTGTACACCTGTCCAACAGTTCAGAAACATTCTTCAGGAGGCAGATGTGGATTTGTCAATGTCTACTGTCTGCAGAACACTTCATTAATCAGAAATATAGAGGCTATACTGCAAGATTCAAACTACTAGTTGGCCACAAAAAGAGCAAGAGCAAAGTGTGGAGGTGAAAAGAAACTTCCAAAGATCAAAAGCATACCACATCATCTGTGTTATGGCCTTCTTCAGTGGAATTATTACAGTTCTTAGGTGACGCAATGATAGCTGAGCCATTAGATCTGATCCTGCATAGTCTCTAACTGTCCTAGGTAGGTCTCTTTTTTCTGTTTGCTAGGCCAAAGGCACATGCCCTATGACTGTATAAGACTGAACTTCTGAAAACTATCTCAAAATAATGATTACCCTACTGAATATTTCAAAGGCAGAGCTAGTCCCAAAAGGAAGACACCTTTGCGAGTATCTAACAAATGAAGTATTAAATGTGTTTTGCTTACTTCCAGTCTCAATCAGTTTGATATGACAAAATCCACATGAAGCATCATTAGAATAATTTGCTTCAGCTTTTAACTAGCTATTCCCTTGTTGATGTTTGATATTTCTCCCTTTTGATGTTAGCACTGAGATTTTTGTCCATACAAGCACAATGAGTCGTGTAACTTCTCATTTCTCAGTCTTCTGTGATTTTTGTGTGAATAACTCAACTGATGGGTTTCTCAGTTTTCTGCATTACGCCTCTCACTGCAATTCATGGAGAGTTACAGACACTCTGTGAGAACCATGTATGACTAGTTTTGCGTTCTCTCCAAGTATGATGCAGTAGTGAAAAGCTTTAAACCACTGAAATACATCTGAATATTTCTGCAATATTTTGTCATTCCCTGTCTTCCCTGACTACACACAGTCTGCACATCCCATCAATGCTTTGGTCATTATGTTCTTTCAAAACTTCAGCCAGACATCAAGCTCATGTGTCAAAAAAGTGACAAGTTCACCACTCCACTGTATGAAAATCCCACAGAAGAAAAATAATAATAATGATCTTAACATGAGAACAATACTCTCCTAAAATGTATGAAAATACAATTTATCTGAAATTGTACTGCTTCTCAGAAAATTGTTGCTAACCAAAGGCAGGAGGTCAGTCTGCACAAAATTTTGCAGATTATATTCACAGATAATTCTAAACACTCCATCTGCCAATCATTTGTATTCTGTTTGCTGAAAGGCCTACACATGTCCACATGTCTCCAAATTGGCACATCATGCTTGGACCCCAGTGATCACTGCTTGTGGCTATATTGCTATAATTTGTCAGGAGTCCCTTAACAACGTATAGTGGTCATAACAGTCCACAGAGATCAATATGTTCATTGCCAATCAATTTCAGACACAAACTAACTGTAGCTGATTGTCTTTGTATCAAACCGTGTTCATTTTTATCTAAAAGCAAATTAAATAAATAGTTTCGCTATTTATATTCTTCTTATTATTATTATTTTGGCACTTCTTTTTCTTATTTTCCTGTCATAGCAAACACCTAGCAACATGCAAACATCCACCAGTGATACCATAGCAACGACCTAGCAACACCATAGCAACCACCTGAAACACCATAGCAACCACCTGAAACACCATAGCAACCACCAGAGATAAAATTGCATCCGGTAAGCAATGCCTAAACAAACAGCTGGGAGAACTTGGCAATACTTTAGCATAGCAACCACCTTGAACATCAAAACAACCACCTAGCAACACCCATCAACTACTTAGCAACACCTTAGCAACCAGCAACCATGAAATCTACCATAGCAATGTACATGGGTAATAGTTTTCATACAATAATCATGAAATGACTTTTTCCCTTAGGAATGAATGTGCAAATTCATGATAAAAGTGCAGTAGTAACATTGTATTAACCTCAGGGGATACCACAGCAACCACCTAGCAACCATCTAGCAAAGAATGTAGCAAGTACCTTGGATAACAGAGCAACACTTTAGCAACCACCAATGATAACATAGCAACCACCCAGAACACCATAGCAACTGCCTGGCAATAACCTAACACCCACCTAGCAACACCATAGCAACCAATCAGGATACTGTAGCAACCACCTAGCAAAATCTTAGCAAACATTTGGAACACCTTAGCAACCACCTAGCAACACCCTAGCAACCACATGGAAAACAATAGAGCCACCTTTCCACCTCTTAGTACCCACCTGGAATACCATGCAACCACCTATCTTTTATTGATAAATCAAATGGAAACAATTATTTAATTATTAGTTAACTCTTCATTAAGCATTAGCTATTACTTAGCTTACTAACTGCTGCTTATTACATTGTTAATTAACTAATAAGCATTTTTAATATCTATTATCAACATAATCTGTAATTGCAAAAAATGTACCTTAAATGCCACTTTAAGGTAAATAGTCAACCATGGGAATTAATTTATCAAAAAAAAATCAGTATTTCTCACTGCCCACCTGCTGACATAAATTTCAGAGCATTAAAATGCATCCCTTCTCAAATGCTTTTTCCTTCATTTCTTGATGCTACCTTGTTATTCGTGTTTGTTTTTTTTAGTGCTGTCCTCTTTCTGTAATTCACCTAACATGCTAAAAGCTGATAAAAGGCTAAAAGATGAAAGTAATGTATCCTATAGAACACTCACTGCCTGTAGAGTCAACCAGCACCAGATTCATGCTGTTCAAATGTGAACAGGTTAATCTGTTTCTGTTCATCAAGTCTTATTGACTGATTTTAATCAGCAAGCCGAGTGTTTACAACTTGAGGAGGAGGATGCTATATTAACCCCTAATTCATTACAAATATAGACTTGGTTGTGTTTTGTGCAATTTATCTGTACATTTCACAGTTCACCAAATGTCCTTAGTAAGTAGGCAGTAGGTAGGAACTGAATGGCTTTAGTCTTTACTTACTTAAATTTTCAGCACTGCTGTCTGTGATTGTAGTTAGTAGGAACATAGTGACCCCTGTTGGAAAGATAAAAAAAACAGTAAATGCTCACACAGGCAGCTGTGGAGGTTGCAGTTTACTGGATATTCACAGTACAAATTATAACTGTCCCATGAAACTGACTCCATCTGTCATCCTGAAGTGTTCACAGATGCTTAGCTATGTGGTTTAAGTCAGCATTTGAAAGTATTTCATCTTTGTCACTATGTAGTGTATGGCATACTAAAATGTATTAAGTACCCTCTTTTGAAATCAGTTATTTATAAATAATATTTATTAAAAAAATGTTAAAACAAACAAACATTTTCCTTTAACATAATCATTAGATAATAGTGCAGCAATCCTATTAAAAAGGTAATAGTGTAAAAAAAAGTTGCTTCCTCATTTCAAAGAATCCAACATAGAAGAATTAGCTGATCTGCTATAAATCTGTCTATAAAACTTTGTGATTTAATTTGAAAAAGACAAGACACACCGAAGAAATGCATTTCTTCTCTCTAAAATATTCATAGAAGTAGTAGACATAAAATATAATAAAACATTAAATGGCAAAAATCAGTTATTCATTACGATATGCAACATTTTGATTATGTATTTGGAGAAATTTGAAATTTAAAGTCTCAAATCACTGCAGTTGCATTTAAATGCAGAATCCACGATGGACAATTCTCACACAAAGACCATTACAATTAAGCACAACTTGCAGGAATTGACAACCCAAAGGAATGAAACAGGATATATTTACCCCCCACAACATATTAAACAACAGAATACAGCATACAAGCATACAAGAAAAATTAAGTATCAGTCATATGCTGAGGAATTCCAGGCCCAGCTCTGCTGTTTAACACTGAAAACCATGCCTGACATCTGGATTGTTCCATGTGTTTAAAAGTAAAATGTTGCATATGTATATACTTGTTATGTATACAATTGTATATGTATGTAATTGTTAAGTTGAAGTGTTCTTGTTCTGTGGGAGTTTTCCCTTCCCACTGTTGCTGCTTGCTTGCTCATGGAGGCTCTGACCTAGATTTTTCTGTAAAGCTGCTTTGCGACAATGATTGTTGTAAAAAGTGCTTAATGAATAAACTGTGACCTGACTTGATTTGATACGGTCCAAAATTATGAGACCATATTGAAAATCTGTTTTTTTTTTTTTTTTTTTCATTTAAACCTTCAAATAAACAACAAAAGTTTTAGAATCTTAAAAACTTACAGGTCATTTTGTACATTTAAAGAAATTTGTGAAATTGACCTTTTTCATTCATTTCTAATGGTCAGGGGACTCTCTGGTTTATTTGATTTACTCATCAGAGGCTTCTGCACAAACTTGTGGAGTCCTGCTCAAATGCATGCTGCCACTAAAGCAAAAGGGGGACACACTGTACCAATTACTAAAGAATTTAAAAATTGTTAAAGTACTCTTAAATTCGGAATGCTGAAATTCTTAAAGTACTAAAAAAACAAAGTAATTGCCCATCTTGTTTAGCTCTGTACAACTCTGTATGAAGATGGAATAAGGAAAATTCCAAGGATATACTGTCCCATAGGGGTGTGTGTCTGTGAGTGTGTGTGTGTGTGTGTGTGTGTGTGTGTGTGTGTGTGTGTTTGATGTATATTCAGTGAGAATTCAACATTCTAATCTTAGTTATGAACCGTGTTTCTGGCTGAGGTTTAGAGAATGCAAGTTGGTGAATCATTTTTTATTTATAATTCATTAAATTCACATGTAATGAAAAACAACTGAAATGTAAAAAATCTAAATAAGAGTGAAAGAAAATACTCTTTACTAAACTATGAATTGCTATTACATATGCTGTTTTAAAAAAGTAGAAAAAAATACCATTATTCAAGGAGTTCTTTGATTGGTAAAAATTTGCACTTTATGGTCCATTAATTTTGCTAAAAGACAAGCAGTGCATCCTTTGACTACATCTCTAAATGAGCTGTGTCATAAGAGTTTCACACTAAGGAGCCTCAATGCTTAAATCACTACTGTAAGTCATTTGTGATGACTGTTGTCCTTATAGAAGAGAGTACATGTAGAACAGAGATCCTAGCATGTCACAAAGACGAAGAAGAGAAATTACACTGATAACAAACTGTCCCAAACATTAATAGTAAATATGTTCATCTAAATAACAGGAGAAAACGCTAAAAATGCACTGGTCTAAACAAGCACTCACAATATTTACATAATGCACAAAAGATTACAAGTTTTTCTGGTACAGCTGGTCCAAAATCACTGCTGCATATTTGGTAGCATTTTAAAGGTCAGTAATAAGAACTAATTATATGGTAATATTAAGGTAACAAGTTGTGTTAACCTAAACATTACATGCTAATTTTGAAGTTGTTATTTAATAATAAATTAGCAATTGTAGCTATAACAAATAAGTAATAAAATGGTGACATAATACTAAAAGTTGTACCAACCTAAAATTACAAGCTATTTTTTGTTTGTTAAATAATAAGATAGGTTTTATGTTGTATGTTTATGTTGTAGGTGATTGTTAAAAAATAATAAGATAGGTTAAGGAAAAGAAACATGAACATGTTGTATAAAGATAAAACAAATTTCTATTAAGCAAAGTCTTTTGTCTGATTTGTGCTGTATAATAGAGTAACTGTATTTTTTAACAGGTAACACAAAAAAATGATATATTTTTCAGCCTGTTTTGTAATCTCAGTATATTTATCTCATCTACTCCTGAATAACTACACTTACATACTAATATACCATTTCTGCAGAATTGTTTTGGGGTTAATACCTGTAATGTTAAGAAATCCTAGAATGATTAAAAAAACTGCCTTACTGTTTCTTTACAATTAGAAAATTAGCATTAATTTTAGACCTGTACAACTTGTTACTGTAATATTATTGTATCATTACCAAGTTATTACCAATTAGTAAAGTGCTACCACATATACATCACCACTCTAAATCAAATAAATCTTTCTTTGTGTTGATTATTTTCTAATTCCCTTACATATTATTGCTCTCATTATAAACATATATCTGCTTGAACACAATAAAATACTGCCATACTTTGACACATCAGACTATTGACTGAATATTTAAAGAAGATAACACAATCTTATTGGCCAAATGTGCTAAATATAGCCATAGCTAAGTAACACAGTGTCTGTCATGCTATACGAGCAAGTATCAGTAAATGTTAAATGCACAAAATACCTTTGAATAAAACTTTACAGCTACCCCAAATATCTAAAATATTTCATTATACTTTTACTGTTCTATTTGGCTATACATTGAAAAAAGTACTCACATCTTAAAAATCCTATTTTTTTCCTGTTCATTTTAATAACCTTCTGTGGAGATGTTCTTGTCTGCAGACCAACAGGTAAGAAATGTGCCTTCTGAGGATGCAGAAGATCTAAGTTAAATCTTTTGTCATTAGTTTACATATATTTCCATAATACAAATTTTGTGGTTTTGAAGATCCATTTCTTGCTAGCATGGTGTGTTCCATTTTCTCCTGGGCTTTTCTGTGTAATTTGTGGATGACAACGTGATGTTCATGAATTATATGGAAAATATTTCCATATACCTTCCAATAAATTCATTTCCATATTTCCACATAAGTCAATAGTCCACATTTTTACATTTTCAAATAATTTCTTATCTAAAAATAGAGAATCTCTAACTGAATGGAACATGTCATGCTGTCATGCTGTCATGCTGAGAACAACAATATTGCAAACAATGTTTGGTTTAAGATATTGGAGCAGTTAAATATAGTAAGCTGCAAGTTTGAAACTACTTTAATTTCTATTGCGTACACACACACACACACACACACACACACACACACGCACACACACTGCATCTCTACCTTGTGATCATCCATTAAAATACCATTAGTTCTAATAATATAGCCCATAAATAAAATATGTTGGCCTGTTTATGAAATTCATATTTTTCACCTTTGACATACAACTGATATCCTCTAACAGATGTTGAATGGTTGAACATGTTTTGAGAGGTCAGTGGGATAAATTAGGATGTCAGGTGTATAGGCAAAGACAAACTGATCAATCATATCTTGAAAGATATTCACGAATGTTTGAAAGACAGAGGGGGCGTTAGAGAGCACAAATGGCATTGCTAAACATTTGTAGTGCCTGTGCCAGTGACAAAGGCTGTTTTCCACTCATAACCATCTCTAATTCTAACCAATTTGTAAGCACTTCTGGGGTCTAAGTTTGTGAAAATTATGACTCCCTTAGCTGTTCCAATGCTACAGGGTTGAGTGGTAATGGTTGAGGTATTTTTAGTGATTTGATTGAGAGCCTAAGAATCTATACAAAGGTGGTCCCCCAACTTTCTTTTTGACAAAGAAAAAGCCTGAAGCTGCTGGGGAAGTGGAGGAACAAATAAAACCCTGAGCCAGTCCCTCTTGGATGTACTCCATGGTTCATTCTTCCTCTTGGATAAGGGGATACACTCGGAATTTGGGAAGAGTGGACCTTTCTCTCAGATCTATAGCACAATTACTGAGGCAATGAGGGGGAAGCTTGGTGGCATTCTTATTGACTACCCCATGGAGATCAGAATATTCTGTGGGGATATGAACTTTCTTCTCAGTTTCTGGGCTTTCTATGGAAGTGGACTGAACAGCGAGGGATGTTACTTAATGTAAAAAATGTTCTAGACAATGAGATGACCAGGAAAATGAAGGTATTGGACCAAGAAATTAGGGTATTTTGATTTTCTTGCAATGGCAATCCCAATATTACAGAAAACTCAAATTTGAGTAAGGAGTTTAGTATGTAGTGCACTTGTAGGTTGCTTAATAGGCTGAGTGATGTGTGTGCTCTATCCTAATCCCACAGGTCCTCCATCTAATGCCGGCCTTACACCAAACAACTTTTCAAGCGATGTCACTGTCACAGATAAATATCCATGTCGGAATAAAATCACGAGAGTCTTGTCACTCTCGCGTCATCTCGATCGTTTGGTATAAGGTGGTCAAGATGGAGGTCTTAAGTCAGTCTTTTTCTCGTCTTGACGCTGCATCAAAATCAACCGTGTTTAATATTATCGTAAGTTTTAAGTCTTGGCTCATGCAAATAGTGACGTGCCAGGGGCGCGTGTGAGTGCTTGCGGGCGAGGGCAGGCACATAGAGAGACAGAGAGACAGAGAGAGAGAGAGAGAGAGACAGAGAGAGAGACAGAGAGAGAGAGAGAGAGAGAGAGAGAGAGAGAGAGAGAGAGAGACAGAGAGAGAGACAGACAGAGAGAGAGAGAATGCAGGCGTGACTGCCTGAACTCTCTGTAAAAACACCAATTCAATACAATAATCATATTAACTTAAGATGTAAACTGACAGTTTTAATATTTCAGGTTCACTGAGCCTGTAACATGTGAGGAAATGTGCAGAGGACTTCAAGAGTGCCATTACTGAAGAATCATCAATGTTTTTTTTTTTTCTGTTTTCTGTTACACTGGTTTCTTATTTTGTTTGTTTCTTATGGTTTGGTTCATGACACCCAATCGACAGTGCTGAATCGCTGCATGTTACACACCCAGCCAGCGTATCTTCCCATCTGTACCGCTATAGAGTGGAAGGAAAAGTGTTTATCTGCTTGTAAATTCCCACCAGGTGCATGATGGGGAATAATCTCAAAAATCTAGTTGCAGTCTTGTAAATAGTGACACTGCAAGATTCCCAGTCTTTGCACAATCATATTCTGTGACTAAAAAACGCGACACTGTCTTTAGATGTGAGAGGGTGTCAGACTTTAGTCTTTCAAAAGTCTTTTCAAAGTCTTCTAGTGTATGGTTAGCATAAGGCAGCAACTCTAAGGGCAGATGTCAGAGGGTCTGGAGCTCATGGATTACCCAGGCATGGATGATATTTCCCTCAGTTCCGGAGTCAATCAGGGCTGACACGACAGAATAAGAGTTCTGGCAGTACACGGTGACAAGCAATAGACAAGTCTTTGAGACCAACCCTTTTGTGGGAATACTCACCATATTATACTCCACGTGCTGTACAAAGGTCAGTGCATGAGGTCTGTGCAGACAGGCCAATATTTGAAAACTGGCACTAGGAACAGTTGGAGTATTTGATTACCCAAGCACACCTCTGGCATGAATTAAACCAATAATGATTTGTGAAAACCTTTAAGAAAATAAACATGTTAGAGAGGTATATTGTTGATTATATTGACTATATTGTTGGTTATATTGGAAAGTTTATTGTTGAGGTATATTGTAGAGCAGGGGTGCCCAATCTTGGCCCTGGCGATCTACCACTATGCAGAGATTAGCTCCAACCCTAATCTAACACTCCTGATCCAGGTAATGAAGGCCTTCTGAGGCTTCTGAACATTACAGCCAGGTGTGTTGGATCTGAAATCTCTAGGGTGGTAGATCTCCAGGACCAGGATTGAGCACCCCTGGAATATAGAATTGAAAATACAGCTGATGATGGTGTAATGGACTGGGCTAACTATTTTCATTCATGATGTTTTATGATTCTTAAACTCTAACCAATTTCATTAGTCATGATTATTATTGAGTTGATCTTTGATACGTGATAACGTTTTTCTTATTTAATCATTGTTTTAGAAATGTTGTAAAGTTAATTACCTCATAAATCCTTTTAGATTACATTCGGCTTGTTAAGAAATCTCCTTTCTTGCTTCAGTTATGTGTATTGAGTAGGCTTGGGTAACTTTTCAGGAAACTGTAGTATTTCAAGTATAAGAGTTTGTACTTTCATCAAATCTTTATAGATTATATTCATTTGAAACATTCATAATCATTATGTGAAACTGCATGCTTAGGATTTCTTTTGCTCTGTGCTATGCTTATTTTACTATATGCCATGTTCTGAAATCAGACTATATGTAAACATATTTTATTGTGAATTTGAGGAGGCAGACAAACAAAAAATTTGATATAAAAAAAAAATAACACAAAGCACTTCCCCCTGCCTTAACTCTGCCCAGTGAAAGGCCTGTTTTATACAGTACAACAAACAAAGACAGAGAAAGAGAAAAAGAAGATGTAACCGCCAAGACGTTCAGTCCAAGTGAAAAGCTCTAGGTTTGCATTTTGATCACAAAAATTGAATCTTAGTTCAAGTTCTGTGAGGAAGACTCGAATGCTTTTTCAGTCATTCATTACTTTGACCTGTCTTTAAAATGACTTACATACCTGTTCTGCTACTTTCAGATGCTGACGTTTCGCCATTTTGTCATTTCATCATTCTGAATCCCATAGCTGCTATGTCTCTGAGTGAAATTGCTGGTCTTCAAGTTTCTGTTTATGACGGTGAGCTTGTTGCACCATCTCAACCCGCTTCCATGTATTGCAGTGCTCACATCCACAATTGTGAGTCTTTCGTGGTCTTTTCGGCCTTCCGAGGAGATTTCAGCACTTTTGAGCGATCAAAATTCTAGCATTCTAATTAGCAGTGGAGAATCTTTTCATCCTGGCTGCTAATTCTCTGGGCAGTCCTTCCATTCCTTCTGAAGACTGTGTTGCTTTTGATACTTCTAAGGTGTCCACTCAGCCCATGAAGGTCGAATTGTTCAGCGAAGTTGTCCTCACCTCACTCAATGAAAAGTTCCTGCAAGCACCCTGTTCCTCATGCTCTCCACCTGCAGCACTGAGGCCTTTTGTTCTTTCTGCCTGTCTCCTTGAAGGCGGTCCAATATCCTTCAGAGTAAGCACATTGATTTCGCATCCTTGCTGCTCCCTTCTCCAGCTGTCGACCATCAGATGGTGAATTGCATTGATGTTTCATTTTTTCTTTAAATGTCTGATCCTAGGCTGCAGCCCAATCTCTCCTTTGGGGAGTTCGTTAGTGTGTTTGAACTGAACCCGTACTTGGCCATAATGACTCACTTTAGCCAGTGATATGAGATGACGCTGTTTATTGAATATCACAAATTATTTTCTTCCTTGTTCATTGCTCTCTACAATTCTAGACTGGACTGGTTGGTTATGGACATGAAATTACTGGTTTGTCACATTAGCAGTCACCGTGCTCTGGTCTGTGCCATTTGTAGTTCCCATAGCCACTCCTCTGCTGTCTGCCCTAGGGCCTACACTAGTGCGGCTGCAGCTGCTGTTTATGGTGCTGAACCTTTCAGTGCTCCTTGTGATAAGCATGGTCACTCTCTGTCAGTTTTAATGGGGAAGTTTTGTGTAATAATTTCAACGAATCTGTATGCACTTTTTCTAATTGTAATTGTTTTCACATATTTGTAACTTCTGCAAGGACCCCCACCCAAAATCTGTTTGTTCTATCACCTCCGTCCTGAAAGGCCCCCATTTCAAGGAAATTGTGAGTGGCCATCTGTCCACTCCTATTTGTGTGCCCTTTCTTTCCAGCTGTCTTTTTCCTCATCCCAGTCCCTGTTCAGTGGATTATTTGGAAACTGGTCTCTTGAAAGGGTTTCAGGTTGGAATTGTTTCTCCTCTGTCATCCTCCTATGTTTCACAAAACCTCCAGACTGCACTAGCTGAAGTGAAGTGAAGAAGTGAATAAAGTTTATGTGGACAGTCCCTTTAGTTCTCCTCATTTTTCACCCTTTCACGTTAATTCCATTGCTGTTGCTGCTCGCAGTCCTTCTGATAAGAAGCAATTGATTTTTGACGTCTTCACCCCGTTATCATGTAGTGAGAACACTATTTAGCTCATCAAGATGTCCTGTCTTCTCATAGCTCTGTTCTCAATTCTCTCAAAGCCTTCTTTAGTAATGTTGGCATTGTTAAGAAATGTTAAGAAAACTGTTGGTCAATTTCTCAACATTGTCCTGGATACTTTTGGCCATCTCAATTTTACCATGCAAAAATCTGTATGTGAGAATGCTGTTTATGGACTACAGCTCAGGATTCAACACCATTGTGCCCTCAAGGCTCAACATTGAGCTTCAGGATCTGGGTCTAAACAGTTGTCTGTGCAGTTCGATCCTGAACTTCCTGATGGGTCAATGCCAGGTAGTAAGGATGGGCAACATCACCTCCTCCTCACTGACCCTTAACACTGGAGCTCCTCAGGGCTGTGTGCTCAGCCCTCTTTCATACTCCCTGTACATGCACGACTATTCAGGCAGACACAGCTTCAATGTCATCATCAAATTTACAGATGACACCACAATTGTGGGCCTGATCTCCAATGACAATGATAAGGCCTACAGAGAGGAGGTCAGCTTCCTAACACACTGGTGCCAGGAGAACAACCTCCCTCTCAATGTCAACAAGACCAAGGAGCTCATAATAGACTTCAGGAAGCAAGAGAGAGAGCACACCCCCATCACCATCAATGGAGCCACTGTAGAGAGGGTCAGTAGCTTCAAATTCCTCAGTGTTCACATCTCAGAGGAACTGACATGGACTGAACACACCACACGAGTAGTGAAAAAGCCACAACAGCACCTTTTCTACCTCAGGAGGCTGAGGAGGTTTGGCCTGAACCCCCACATCCTCAGAACATTCTACACATGTACTGTGAAGAGCGTTCTAACAGCTCCATCACCACCTGATATGAGAACTGCTGCAGAAAGCTCTGCAGAGGGTGGTGTGGACAGCCCAGCACATCATCGGGGTCCAGCTCCCAAACCTCCTGGATTTATATACCAGCCACTGCCTGAGGAAGACCAGGAGGATTCTAAAGGACTCTACCCACCCAATCCACTGTTTTTTCACACAACTGCCAAGTGGGAGAAGATACAGATGCATAAAGTCCAGAACCAGCCTGTTTCTTCCCCCAGGCCATCAGGCTGCTGAACAGCCAGTAGTGCTTGTGTATCAGTCTATGAGCCTGTAACTACACCTCTGAGTCATGATGATGATGATGATCTCCATGGACAATCCACACTGCATCCACACCTCAAAAAGACTAATTTCTGTCCTAAATATGGTTCAGTACCTTATGTACAGCCATATTAATGCTACCCTAATCGCTCATAAAACTATGGTTACAGTTGCCTCATTATTGCCAAACTTGTTTCATTACTTGCAGTCAGCTTTTTATACTCAGTCACTTTCTAACAGCATGTACTATGATCCTGAGCGTTGCAAGCTGCAGATACCTTCATGCACAAGTACATTCCTAAGCTAATCTTAAGCCACTGTTATCCTGCACTGCACAAACAATTAACCAACTGCACACATACATAATTTGAACGGTTCATACATTAAAATTCAGAACTCTAGACACACAGACTGGGCCAATAAAAAAAAAAAGATTAAAAAAGGACAAAAGCCACAGAAGGACTGTTATGGTCATGTTATTTATTAGTGTTATGCTGTCTGTTCTGCAAGCCAGAGCTAATGGTGTAATGATAGAATATAGCAGCAATTTTAGTGTGTGTGTGTGTGTGTGTGGGTGTTTCTATAGAAATTTGTGGTTTTGTTAATCTATATCTGTGTGTGGCTGCTGGACTTAATTTGTATATGTAAAAACTGCTGTGTCTACATAACAGATCAGTAGATTAGATCTCTCCACTGCCTTCATTTAAAATTCAAAATAGACTCTAAAGTGCTTTTACTTGTTTACAAAGCTTTGAATGGTTTTACCCCTGTATACCCAGGCCTGGATCATCAAATTATCAGCCCCTTGGCATAAATGTCATCAGTGATTTTTTTTCTTTTTTTTACAATATCACAGCATCACAACAGCAGCATTCTAACTGCAGTGTTGGGCAAGTCACTGCTATGAGCACACCTTTTCCCCCAATCGAGACACACATTACTGAGAGCACATGTTAACACAAACCCAATGAAGCTCTTCTTTATAAAGCATGTGTCTGCTCTTGACAAGCATAACCATTTACTCCAATGTGTATGCTTATTTCAGCATGACAGGGGCAAGAAACATTCTGCAAGTGTTACAACAGCATGGCTGCGTAATCAAAGAGTGCAGGTGCTAGAATGGCCTGCTTGTCTCCTATTGAAAACTTGTGGTGCATTACGAAGAGCAAACTATGACAGCGAATGCCCCATAATGTTGCACAGGTGAAGACTGGCAAAAAATTCTGCTTTTAAGACTGTTTTTATTGTTTTCTTCAAGTGTTGTTAAAAGGAAAGGTGATACGACACAGTGGTAAACATGCTCCTGTCCCAACTTTTAGCAATGTGTTACAGACATGGTAATTTGAAATAAGCATATATTTACAATAAATAAATAAATAAATAAATAAATATCATGAGATACAACTTCAAATATCATCTTTTTTATGTTTTCATTGTTTTTTTGTTGACATGTCAAACAAGATTTACATTTCATATATTGTCTCAAATTTACTAGGGGGCTCTGTGGACATGGTCCAGCAGGATTCAAATGGCCCTAAAATATCATTGGAAACTTTCAGAGCAGCAACAGCCGGAAATGGCTATTTGAACAAATTGAAAAACAGCAGATCTGTATCTTTGTAATCTGTAGTAAGCAAAGAGCTAGAATGACTTAAATGCTGTATCCATCCACTCGCAGTAGACCCAGATCAAGCAAAGGTACTGAAGTCAAACTATGCTATCCCCTCTCTCTTAGATAAGCTGCAAGGTCCTATGGATAATGTGTGTGTATATATATATATATATATATATACATATATATATATATATATATAATATATATATACATATATATACCCAACTGAGACTGAACTGATCTATTATCTGTATATATATATATATATATATATATATATATATATATATATATATATACACACACACACACACATAGATAATAGATCAGTTCAGTCTCAGTTGGTGCCATCGGAAACAGTGTGATTTTGCTCTGTAGGCATGTTTAATAATGTACGTGACAGAATTTCATGTTCATAGTAGCTAATTTCTCAGTTAGGTTAAATTAAATTCAGTACAAATTTTACCTGAAAGTTTAAACAACGTTTGTCTTGATCACTAACCTCCATCAGATCTGCTCCTTCAGCCCTGTCAGTGCTCATCTGCCTCTTTCTCTCCCTCTCTTCACTTACACTTATAATACATTATTTTTATTAAATTCAGATTTACAAGATTTCAAGGATTAATGACAGATCAATCAATTTTAATCTTATTTTTTGTTTTAACTGGTAAAATCTTCTCATGGTACTGGCCTTCGATGGAGCTGTCACCTCTTAATTTCCATTTATTAGTTTCTAATCTACTAATCTACACTACAACAATACTTAAATACTCTACTTCCAAATACAGAATCCATATTGAAGGCTGAAAGGGGCACAGGGCCTCTCACTGGGCCTCTCACAAGCAGTAATTTTAGTGTAAGTGTTGGGGGTTGGGTGTTTGTGTGTGTGAGTGGAGAAGTAGTTCTACAGAAATTCATGTTCAGGAGTTTTGTTAATCTATATCTGTGCATGGCTGCTGGACTTGATTTGTATATTTAAAAACTGTTCTCTCTACATAACAGATCAGTAGATTAGATCTCTCCACTGCCTTCATTTGAAATTCAGAATAGACTCTGAAGTGTTTTTACTTGTTTACAAAGCTTGTGAATGATTTTTTCCTTGAAAATCTTTCCAGCTTCTCACATTGTATAAATCAATCATTTAATCATACACCAAGTCAGATCTAAAGCAAAGTGCTTTTAGACATTAGATCCCAACTCTGTGGAAAACACTGAAATCAGTGATTACTTTTTTGTGGGGGATTTCACTGGCTATGCTGGTTTTACTGGATTATCTACTGTCAATCAGAGAATCATGATTTGGATATGATAAGCCGTGGTGGCCAGAGTTTTGTGTGTCATGTATGGGTCATTTATACATCTTGCATGTCTTTACTATAGTGTATACATATTCATATATTTCACAGTGTAAACATTAGCCATGTTAATTTTAATAAGCCCTCACTATATCTTCTTAAAAACAAACCCACTTTCAAAAAAGTTGGGAGAATATGAGAAATGCACATAAAAACAGAAAGCAATGATTTGTGAATCCAGTTTGACCTGTATTAAAAGTAAAGCAGATAGTTTGCTGTTTTCTCAATTTTCTGAAATCTCATTCTGAAATTGATGCCTACTGGACCTTCTTTCTGGGTTTGTGCATGTGAGATTAATAAGCTATGTAAATATGTTTGACAACCTCTCTACGCCTCTTCTATTTTTACATTATTACTTAAGGCTAAACATGACTCACAGCAGGGGACACATACCATATTTTACTGTCTTACATAATACAACTTTCACACTGGTTCCCTCATAATATAAATAAACAAAAGGTGGTCGACCAGCCAAGATATGTTTGGTATCTGAAGTTTGCTTCTTTACACTGAGGCTAAGAGGCTAACATCACTAACAAGTCATGGGAGTATATGACCACAGAAGTGTATCATGCTACCTGCACACTGGCCCAAACTGTATGGTGTTGTTAAGTAATCTGTAATATACTAGTTTATGTGATTTGTGACACTGTATAACATTCTGTTTTCCATGAACATGGAAAAAAGTGCATTCACATAGTTAAAAATGGTAGCAACAGACATCTTGAGGCCTGAATTATGTACATACATTTGCCTATATGCTGTAAGCGTTTCATTGTAACCTTCCATCACTTGTCATCTACATTAGCCTCGTTACTCCAGTGCAAAACTAATGAAGAAAACGTCAGACTCCACATGTGTTTATTTGACAGAATCAGGCGTAAGTGAGAAACTGTTAACATTTGATTTTTGGCTAAACCAAAAACTCTAAATTGTTTCTCAGGTGTTTATCTGGTGGTGTGTCTAATACTGCTGTGCGTAAGTATGGGCTTATGCTGCTTACACACCTCCTGCAAACAGATGGCACTAGCGAGAACCTCTGTACATACAGGCAGCATGTCAGTGGAGGTACTACATGCTAACTGGATAAAGATACCATATTTGATGCTGTAGCACTAGATCTAGTTTGCTGGTCTTACCTTTTATGAGAGTAATCCACCAAACTAAAAAAGAAATGATGTTTCAATGGTATGTCGACCTTTATCTGGTTGAGACAACCATCTTGGTAATTAAACAGACATGATGACGTAAATGAAACACAGTAGTCTAAAAATTAATAAATTAAAGGGAAAAGTTCATGAAAAAACTTTAAGTTAGCTTGACAAAGCTGTTGCTGTGGAATCCCAGGTGGTTGCTAAGGTGCTGCTGGGCCATTGCTATGTCATCTTAAGTGGTTGCTAAGGTATTTCTAGGACCTTTTTGTTTTGTCCAAGGTGGTGGCTAGACTGTGACTATACGTATTCCCATGTAAGCTCCCATGTAAATTACGGTGAAAAGTTTTGTGGTTCTTGTTTGAAAATTATGACCCATGAAAATGGTACAAAAAGTATAGAATAATAAAAAAAAAGATAATGAAAAAACAGCAATTTGGCTTTGTTAAGCCAACTTAATAAATAAGTTACAGACAAACAAACAAAGATGGTTTCTGGATATGCAGATTTTGGCATCAGTGTTAACCAGGAAAGTGAATCACCCTGCTTATAAAAGCATTGTCTATATGCTTGCAGGCCTATGGCCTTGCATAATTGACCACAGACCAATGGGTCTGAATTAGGCATTTCTCTTTCTGCCCAGATAAACCAGGGGTGGTGAACTTGGTGATTTCAAGCATGACCTGCCACAGCACCTCAATGGGATTTAAATCAGGACTTTGGAGCAGTAGGAAGAAAGGAGTTGCATTGTTTGTGAATAAGGGATGGTGCAATATAGGACTGTGAAGGAGTGTCAGTTGCCTGAACGCTGAAGTTTTAGCTGTTGGTTTATGTCAGTACTATCTGCCAAGGGAATTCATGATCACTGTTATTGCTGTTGTCTACATTCCGTTGGCAGCTATCGCGGTATTGGAGTGGAACGTCATACTCTTGGCCATTGTGAGACTTCAGACTTAGCCTCCAAACTCTTTCATTGCCATCCCTGGGGATTTTGATCATGTTTTACTTTCCAACACTTGACCAAAGTTCCACCAGTTTGTTAAATGTGCAACCAGGGAGAATGGAGTGCAGGGTCTTCTCAAATGCTAAGTATGCTTACAGTTCATCTGCACTGCCTCCATTGGGAAAATTGGACCACAACCTGGTTCTACTAACGCTCACATAGTGGCCTGTTGTCATAAGACAACCAATGACAAAGAGAACAGTTCAGGAAGTGGTGACCAGAGGCAAAGGTCTGCTTTGAAACCACAGACTTAACAAGATGACAGACTGCATCACTGATTATATCAATTTCTGAACAGACACTGTTGCACCACATCTCTGATCTTAGGTCAGCTCTTTCCCAGACACAGTTTTCTCATCAACAGCAGGTTGTTGTGGATGACACATTTCTGTTTGAACCAGAACAACACCATAGTGAGAAGCACTATCTTTGACTTCTCAGATGCATTCAATACCATCCAACCTCTCATGCAGGGGCAGAAGATTAATAATGCAGGTGGACAAGCCCATGGATTGCATAGATCTTGGTCTACCTGTCTGGAAGAATCCAATATGTGCAGCTGGGAACCTGCCAGTGAGACCATCTGGTCAGTGGCATTGGAACACCCCAGGGAACTGTTCTCTCCTCCTTTCTTTTCACCCTGTACCAGTACAGGTCGCACCTTCAGAAATTTTCTGATGACCGTGGTGGTCAGGCGGAATTAGGGATGGACAGACAGGAGAATACAGAAACCCTGTGAAAAGCTTTGTTGAGTGGTGTGCGAGGAACCATCTGCTCCTCAGTGTGACCTAGACCAAGGAGATGGTAGTGGACTTTAGTGGAGTAAGAGGACACCTACAAATATCTGGGTGTCTTGCTTGACAACAAACTGGACTGGAGGGCCAACACAGAGGCTGTGTACAGGAGGGGGATGAAAAGACTACATTATGAGAAGGCTTTGATCCTTTATTGTGTGTGAAAAGATGTTGGTCTTCTACCAGTTTGTCGTTCCTGATGCTGTCTTCTTTGCAGCAGTCTGCTGGGGAGGCAGCATCAGAGGGGGAAAAAGCTCAACAAACTTATTAAGAGGGCTGGTTCAGTCTTTTGATGCTCACTGGATGGTTTTGAGGTGGTGGTTAAAAGGAGGTCACTTAACAAACTCACTGCTATCCTGAACAATGCATCACGCCCCTTCTATGACCTACTGGTCAGACAGCGGAGCACCTTCAGCAACAGACACATTCAGCTCTGCTGTAGGAAGGAACTTTACAGGAGATCATTTGTACCAACAGCAGTTGCACAATTGTACAACTCCTTGTCACTCTGCCCAGACTTTATTCAATACTGAGCCACTGACAGGAGAGGGCCACTGAGCACCAGCTGGGAATTATATTTCTCTACTGATATTACTATGCATTGCCACTATACATCCATACATTTTGTTAACTGCACTACCATTTTGTGTTTACATCCATGAATATTGCATATTTCAATGTATTATCCCTTTGTTGCACTGGCACTTGTTTATACACCCATGCACATTACACAAGGTTCATATATCTTTTACAGTATTGGATAGATCAGACTGTGGTGGTGCACCAGGATTGCCTAATTTCATACTAGCATGGGTACCTATCTTTTTCCATGTCTGGTCACACATGGATCATCTTTTCAGCATCAGACTGTGACATGAAGCTTCTGACTTGAAATTTTCTTTAAATCTAAAATGCTGTTTTAGTGGCATTTTTAATGCAATTCTGAAGTGTAAGATCAGTGTCTGTTGTTTTCATATAAGCATTCAGCTAGCGTATTAAAATGTCTGATATTACTAGTGAACAAAGAGATCAACAACCAATTAGTTATTTGCTGTATGATGTTACCAAAGAGGAGCACTTAGATAGCAGAGGACTCCATACTGACCATTGCCATTTAGATTCTGATTCAAAGTTACCAACCGAAAATAAAATGTCCTTTCTTTAAATAAACCCAGTTCTGATATAGATTATTAAGGCCAATAACTTTTTTATTCTAGAAATTAATCTCAGAAACACAAGAACACACCAGATTCTAACAAACAATTCACAATGTTCAGTATGTTATCTGATGTACAGGGAGACACATTTTAAAATAGTGTGGGCCATCAATATCTATTGCATGTGAGTTGATAATTTGTAAATGATAAAAGTAAGAGATTTAGCATAATTTTTATTTATTATATGTTGGTTTGCAAATCAAACAAAGAGCTGAAAAACAGTCAGAGCTGAAAAAAATCCCTTTCAGTACTGTAGCAAAGTATACATGCAAATGAGAAACTGAACTGAAAACAAACATAAACATAAGCCTAAATATGTAAAAAATCATTAAATGGAAATATTTCAAAATTTCAAAGGAAATAAAGGACTAAAAAAGGCCTTTTTGGAGTTGTTTTCCATATGTAGTTCTTCAATGGCACCATTCAAAACACAAAACCCTTTTTTTATGTGTATTCTGATGTAAATATGTACTGGTAGCTAGTGAGTGTTGTATAAAACAAAGTAATTTAGGGTTACACCAGATCACTTTTATGAATAAACCTGTGAAAAAACATACAATAGCAGAGACTGGTGCCTCAGAAAACTTAACAAATGATTATTTAAAAATGAAACAGGGTATCTTTGCTATAATGTTTTTACTTTCCCAATCCCGAACTTGATTCATCACAGAACACACCCTCACACCCAAAACTAAAACTCTAAGACAATACATAATCGCAAACCATTAACCCTGAATAAACAACATATGATGCTCCATAAAAGTAAAAATCTAGAACCTCGATGTTGTGGTATGCTGATCTTCATTAATATGTGGAATATGGCCAGCACGGAGAGCTCGCCACCATTTTATATACATCTGCCTTACCTGAAAGAAGAAGAAGAAGAAGAGAGGGAGGTGACACTAAGGATGTGGAAAAGTGGGGACTTTAAAATGAGCCTTGTTTCACCTTAGAAAATGTTGCTGTTGGAACAAAATCTTGTTTCTCCAAAATGGCAGCCTTACAGGAGAAAGAACAACCTTTTGAACTTTTAATGGAAGTTGATATAATAAGATTTGTTATCAATTAATTTTGAACCATTATGTTGGCCAATTTATCATTACACAATATAAAGCGTAACTAGGCTCATCAAATTATGCAAAGCAAGTTAAATAAAAACAACAAAAATGGAGAGACATAATAATAATAAATCATAATATGTCTCAAAAGCCAGACCACATTGACCCAACTGAAGCCACCAAACTCCAGTAAATCTAAATGTGTGGGTGCCACCAAACTGTCGGCTGAATCTAGAATGTTCTCCCCTCATTTATAGTGTTCTAGAATATTTTCCCCATTTGCCCTGGTCTGGAATGTTTCCCCCATTCATAGTCATTCATGTGATTTGTCAGTTCCGTTTCTAGATATGCTAAACACAACTGGCAAACAGTAGAGTACTGGTGTGTGGTGTGTGGGTCAGTTTGCCATAGCGCTAAGGTAGAACCGGTGATGGCTGACCTCTTGGTTGAGGACACAGTAGACCAGGAAGATGAAGGTGCCCTGCTGGGAGTTGAGGAACAGGAAGATAATCTCCAACGCCTTACTGTCCTGTGTGAAAAATCCCAGAATCCAGGAGCAACCAAGGATGATAAACTGGATCATGGTTTTCAGAGCCACACTTACAATGAAACGATGTTCACTTTCAGGTCGTTTGATTTTCAGAGATTTACTTTTCATGTTTGTAAGAGTTGAGATTATGATGATCAGTATGCAGATGAAGAGAATCGTGTTTGCCTGGCAAGAAAAAAAGTTTAATCTTTTTGTTTGATTTAGGGCTATTTGCAGATGCATGCATTTGTTCCCAATATATTCTACATCTACCCAACATTTTCACTTGTACTATAGTCATTATATGAAGCATTATATTTTTTCTCACCCCCCTCCTTCCAAATTAGACGTTCTATACTGACCAGCACAGGTGAAAATGTTGGATGCACTCACAAAAGAGACAATGGTATGAGGAAAAAGCCTAGTCAATCACCAGACGTAGATGGCCATTCAGCTGAGTTGTACAAGAGGAATATTGATATAGTACATATATAACACATATTTGTGCAGAGGCAATGGTAGCCAGACAGACAAGTCATTCTGATTCTGACTCTATACCCCCAATAACTACCTCACATTCATTAATCTTTATTAACCAATTTAGTAAACTCTTCTTTAGATTACATTTTATATATATTGACTTTTAGCACTGCCTTCAACATGTTGGTATAGCTACATGGTCCTTCATTTGCCTAAAAAAACAACAGTATTGTTAATAGAAGATTGACATTATACCAAAAAAGTTGCTCTCAAAAACCAAACATCATCCTCAAAATACTTACTTCTACATGTTTACTAAGTTTTCAGGTTTGTAGTACTTACTGTAAGAATGAAAGCAACAGGCCCCAGAAAACTCCACAAAAAGCCTGTCTTTAGCCAGCACCTGAAAAGAAACACACACATTTATTCAACACTTAACCTGTTCTAAGTAACATTTTTCTCGCAAATCGTAAGATCTACATACAATTTGCCATAAACTGAATTTCACCCCTATTTGATAAAACCCTTCCCACTATCCACACTCACCTTTCACTGCCATATCCACCAGGAACAACTCCAGCAGACACACCCACCACAAAAAGAGGTACAGCGTATCCAATCACAACCAGCAATTTCCACAGAAGACCTGCCTTTTCGTTTGATCGGATCTTTGTTAGGTTCTTCATGGAGATGAAGAGTAGAGCAGCGTCAATGAACATCCACACAAAAGCAGAGAGAAAGAAGAAGTGCAGCATGCCTGCCAGCACTGCACACAGTAGCTAGAGAGAGAGAGAGAGAGAGAGAGAGAGAGAGAGAGATGTATGAAACAAAGAGACAGAACACAGGACTCAAACGTATGAGCTACAACTGAGTGTGTAGTACAGCTTCACTTACACAACTACTCTCTGGAATAGTTCACACTGAGAGCACTGGTGTGAAAAAATTTAGAACTACTACCTTAGAAATGCTGTCATGAAACCATCTATCCACTACAGTCTTTCTTTTCCGTTATTTAATATTTAGGATTTGTGATTTAACGAGATTGCTAACTGTACCAAAACAGAGGATTTCACGGACATCAATCATTTGGTCCAGGCTTGGTCATACCTATTTCACAAGGCACATCAAACTGCAATGTTGAAGTGTGACTGCAGCTTAACATTATTAATAAACACACTTGGTGACCCATCCTTGATTCTGGACAAATATGTAGATGATCAATTTTGATGTATACACTTATTTTTTCTCTCTCTGTCATTCTGTGTGCTGCCCTCTGGATGTTGCCTCTCCCTTTATTGTGATGAGCCTGAGCTCTATCACTGTGATGTAGCTCCTGTTTTTGCTGGTAGGAGTGTTTGCTGTTTTCTTCCACTGTTTCTCCACTGTCCGTTTTTAAACTCTTGCTGTTTTTTTCATAGAATTTATACATTTTCAAGTAGTTGTTGCACATTATTTACTGTTAAGTCAGTGCCTGTGCATGCCGGTGTTTGTTTTCTCTCCCTTCTCGGTCACTCTTCTGCTTTTTTGGCTGTCTTACTCACTTATAGGTTGCTGGGTGTGTCAATCACAATTACCTCATGGATGTCATTTCGCCAATCGGCTTGCACTTCTGCAGTTGATCCTGGTTCTTACCATCTTGTCACCTAAAATAATTGCCTAGTACTTTGGAGTTTCTACCTCACACTTAGCTGGGTAATACATAGAACCGGTGAGACATTTCAGTGTAATTAATTTAGACTACTCTTACTATCTTGTCACCTAAAATAATTACCTAATACTTTAGAGTTTGTACCTCACACTTACCTGGTTAAGAAAGGGTTATCTAAGAAATAACAGAAATTAAACTGTTTGGAGAGAATGTGCTGAATTGCTACAACTTTGCTATAAATAAATAGAATTTGTTTTGTCACTGATTGATAAGGATACTTATATAGTCAGCTAAATAGACTTAGCAAATACATCCAAGCTGCCTAACACCTTAGGGTAGCTAGGATACCTAACCATTTTACTCACCTGCTGACTGCGTATGTTATGCAGAAATTTCTGTGTGAGCAGAAAGAGAAGGTGGGCCAGCAGCAGGCTTATACAGAGATTGATCCGAGCTGTGTTGGTCACTCTTGGGTTTCGATGACAAAGAGCAAAGGTCAACAGGGTCAAGCTCAGGAACACCAGCCCTACAGCCACAGCCACGGTGTCAAGGACATCTATCACAGGATCGCTCTGAAAAAGCCCATAATTAACTCATTTATAGCTAGTTTTGCTTTTCTGCTAAAAACTGCAAGTGAAGATGAGCTTATATCTGTTTACTCTCCTACATTTGCAACCAATGATCAATTGTGCATAATTATGTTTAGTATACTGTAAACAGTAACAAGACATTTGTAATTTGCAGAAACAGGAATCCATCCAAAATCTGAGCATCCCAGGTTCAGAATTACATATTTCGCTGTTTTTGAAAGTAAAAGAAGTAAACACAATTTCCTCAGCAAACTATTAAAAAAAAAAATAGCAATTGCCTACAAATGTTAATACAAAGTTATGCTACAATATATTAACTAAAAAACATAGAAAAATAAAATAATAATCCTGTGTGTCCCTCTCATGTTTGAGTGTTTTACAGTTAAACTAGATTGGACTTTTATGAACCTACTATGATGTTGTTGTTACCAAACTTTTGGCACATTTCTTCACATCTTTATTTGAACTTACATCTTCTCCCGCAAGTGCCTCAGTTTGCATGATGAGAGCGAAGGTTGACAGGTGAACACAGGAGCAAACAGAGTGGCTGTTGTTGGTCTGGAGAAGGGAACACCCATCTTCAACCCATTCAGTGTTCTTCCAGTACACACAGGAAAGTGTACCTTTAGGATCAATTTCCTAGACAAAAGGAACAGAGATAATTGTATATTTGAGACTGTGGTGTCCATATCATACAGTACTAAAACATTTCAGAACACAGATACAACCCCATTTCCAAATAAGTTAGGATGCTTATCAGTCAGGCCAACCTGAGGTCAGTACTACCACATTACTACCAGGGGGGAAACCACACTAGATAGGGTTTACACAAACATCAAACAGGCATTGTTGGAAACACAGACCATCTCTCTCATATGCTATGCTAATTCCAGCATACAGGCCCCTGTTAACCAGAAGCAAGCCATCTGTGAAGCAGATAAGGACCTGGCTAGAGGGAGCAATTTCATATTCACTTTTTCTCTCTCTCTATTTGTTTATTTTATGTCTGTCTATGCTGTCTAGTATGTCTATGTGCAGTTGCTTTTATGGCATATTTACTGTATGTATATTTTAGCACATCGCAGTTGGAGAAACACAATCTCGTTCAGCTGTGGACTGCTTGTTTTATAGGCTGAATGACAATAAAGTTCACTTTGATTTTGAAATGGGAAATATTGATTTATATGTTGAAGGCTGGCTGACAACTCCAGAGGCCCCTTGCTACAGGTGCAGCAGTGGACCTAGAAGGGTAAATGAGCTGAGTAGAACCCTATTCCTCAAACGTATAGTACTAATATAACCTATGGGAGCTGATGAGTGGGTGAAAGCGGTAAATAGTTTGCATCTTGTCCTTCTAGGACCAGATACTTTTGCAAAAGCAGATACAGGATGCTTTAATTCACCATTGCTTGCTCCAGAAAACCCAACAAGAAATACTTTTGATTTTCTTGCATCTTAAAGAAAAAGAATTTTAATTTTCTAAGCTTCTATTTCTATGGCTGTGGTGGGATCTCTACAGCAGGTTACATGATTTAAACTGACAAATGGCAACCAAGCACTTGTATTTATACAGTACTTAAGTTATCATTCATCATAATTTCTTGTTTTTTTTTTGTTAAAAAAGGGCAAAAAGGAAAATGTGCACCTACAGCCACCAAACTTTTCCTGTTTGTACATGTAACAAAGAGACTTGATTATCAGTCCACATAAACAGCAGCTTAAGTTATTGTATATTCTTACTGTACATTCTCTGCATAATAATAGTGAAAGACTGGCCAGATTGAAATAATAAGTTATGCTGCACTTTCAGTGAAGGCTAAAAAACCTGAGGATGTGTTAAAGTGGAAACTGTTAGACAAAAATCTGAAACAACAATTTCATCAAAAAACTAAACAGCATTTTGCAGAACTCAAAATTGATAAAACAGAATGAAAAACTACCATATCACTGCGGTCGGAACAAAACATTGCATCTCATTTTTGTCATTTTTCAGTTTTTGACATCATTTGAAATCCCCTGTTGTCCTTCACATTGTTTGTAAGTTTCATTATTAATGGACCAAGAGAAAAATGACTTGGAAAACAGTCTGGTTCCATGGACTTATATTTAAAGTAATGTACGTTTTTTTCCTTCTCTGTAAAGTTACCATTTCAGAGATACAAGGTTTTGTTCCAACAACAGCGATATAAAACTTTATACTTGACTGCTTTTATTGGAGAGTTAATTAGTATTAATTAGAGATTGAGCAAACTCACTGCAATGTGTTTCATAGTAAAGTTGACTGGTGTGGTGAGCGTTTGGTTGGCAGTTCTGGGCAGTGTGACTGATATCACTGCGGACATCATGGTTTTCACTGTGTCGTTAGTTTGGTTAAACAGGCTGGGATGCAGTATACTCGACAAGTTAGTGTAGCTCATGAAGGCCACAGCTGCTGATCCTGAAGCACAACAACAAAAATCTACTGAAAAAAACAGTGTCTCATTTAAAGGATTGAGGCAGAAAGGATAGGAATCCCACAAAAAAAAAAAAAAAATACAAAAATTGTGGCTGAATGCAATATATAGTGTAAAGTCTTCCCAGAAAAGTACAGGCTGTTATTGCAGTAAAGGGGAACAAAAATTTGACAAATAAGAAATTGTAAAAATTATTCACACCTTTCTGTAACTACCACTTTGTTAGTCTGTAGTAACAGAAGATTTAATAATGTAACGCCATTCATGTCTTGCATTTATCTTTAGAATTGACCCTGGATTAACACATTAGCTCCAACTTTGTCAGCAGTTGAGTACATAGATTCAAACATTGCTACAGTACCATTGTTATTCTTTGAAATCTGGATAAGGTCGATATCCATCTGAATGTTGTTTATGCTGAATTGAAGGACTTCTCTCAAGAACTCATTTGGTCCAGCTGCAAAGGTTTGAATATTTGAAAGATAGAAAGTTTAAAAGCAATTAAAATGCAATGCAACATCAGTGTTTTAGATATTGAATAAAGAGGATTTCTTTCTGACTTTTCTAAATATTAATAAGATATATATATATATATATATATATATATATATATATATATATATATATATATATATATATATATATATATATATATAATTGTGCTATGGTCAAACTATTAATGAGTTGGAACGAGAGACTTTTTGTCCTAATACTTTTGATACCGGGTGAAAACTTTGTGAGTAAATTAACGGGCTTAAAATCATATGGTATCTATGGTAACACTTTCTATGAATGTCACCTTTGTAAGCATCTATAAACACATCCATAACATGTTATATTGCATTCATAAGACATTATAAACATTATGAATATATATAGTGTATTCATAAGGCATTATAAACATGGTTATAAATATTTATAATCCTCATAATACAAAATTTGGTAACACTTTCTATGAATGTTACCTTTGTAAGCATCTATAAACACATCCATAACATGTTATAATGCATTCATAAGACATTATAAACATAGCTATAAATATTTATAAAAATGCATATGTTATTGCCATGTTTATGATGCATTATGAATTGTTAACATAATACATTATAAGTACTGATCATAACAAATTATAAGAGCTCATAAGTTGTATTTGTCCGCTCTAAGTAAAGTGAAGCGTACTGTACTAAAGCCTCCTCGGTAACACTTTACATTAAGGGTCGCTAATCAATCATTAAATATATAATAATCAACTATTAGTTTCCCATTATTTAGTTATTAGTTACTCTTCATTAAGCATTAGCTATTACTTAGTAATTGATTAAGCACTTATCAGTTAGTAATTAAGTACACTGTTAGTTGATAAGTTAGTTTGTCGTTAGTTTGTGGCTTACTTACTCATTATCTGTGTGCTAACTGCTGCTTATTACATTGTTAATTAACTAATAAGTATTTTTCTTCATATAAATAAGTAATGTGATAACTTACTAGCACCTATGTGTTAATCCTGCTAATTATCTGTTAATTAACTTTCCATCACCTCCATATATTCAGTTGCTTCACTTTTCTCACTTTGGTTCATTAAAGATGCTTATGGTCACATCTGACCGTAAGATGAGCGCACACAAATTCACTGACGGTTTTGTTATTCATCACATTCATCTTGGCATATCTGTACTCATATCTGGTAGGAGTGCATGTAAATTTGGACATAAATGCTGGATATGTGGCTAATTAACCAAAACTATTATCAACATAATCTGTAATTGCAAAAATAAAAACAACAATAGAAAATATCAATAATACTAATTTGTGTGCATGACAGTCCAGTACAAAAGTGGATGTACTTACTTTACATGCACATTGATAAAAACAAGTGCTGCAACTATTTCATGTTCCATTTAAAGACACATTACACTGTGCTTTTGTTGTCATACACTGCAATAATACAGCGTTTATTTTAGGGAATTAATTACACTAAACAATCACTCTACTATGTTAACAACACTGAGTATTTAGTTTTATTTCACATTTTATTTTTTCCAGTTGTTTTCATTTTAATACTATTAAGTTTGGTCAGCAGGGGAGGAGTGCACTCACTGCTGGACATCAAACTCCACCCATGAGCACGGCCGTTAGCTTTCATGCCAAACACTGCCGTTTTATTGGCTGGCTACTGAAACATCTGCATGAATTAGTGTGTGCTTCATGTAAATGATATGTAAATGAGGTGCTGGTAGGCTGGTTTCATGCACTGAAGCTGATTTATCATTTATGCTCAAATCTCCACTTGTTTCCACATCGTACAAAATTGTTATGAATCAGACGCAGAGCAGTTCATACCTTATTAAAGGCAAGAAAAAGGTGTTTTTTTTTACGTAACTTTGATGATTAATGGCCATTAGATCTTTACATTTTGACCATTAATTACTTCTTAAATTCCACTTAATCAACCATTCATTGCTTCTTAAATTCCTCTTAAGTGACAACACAAAATCAGTAATTAATGGTTAAGTAAGAGGAATTTAAGAAATAATTAATGGTCAAAATGTAAAGATCTAATGGCCATTTTGTCATGATAGTGCACGAAAACTAACATATGTCTGTTGTAGCTCAGTATTTGAGCATTATAGTTCACTGCTAATGCTTAATCCGGACGTAATCGCGACTCTTTGTGAAAAGGGCCCACAGCCATTAGATCTTTATTACTTCTTCAATTCCTCTTACTTAACCATTAATTAATGCTTTTGTGTCCCTCCAAGTAAAGTGACAACACAAAATCAGTAATTAATGATTAAGTAGGAGGAATTTAAGAAGCAATGAATGGTTGATTAAGTGGAATTTAAGAAGTAATTAATGGTCAAAGTTTAAAGATCTAATGGCCATAGGCCCTTTTAACAGAGTCGCGATTACGTCCGGATTAAGCATTAGCAGTGAACTATAATGCTCAAATACTGAGCTACAACAGACATATGTTAGTTTTCGTGCACTATCATGACAAAAGGAAGTGAATGGAAGCACTGATTTAACTGTAAACACAGCTGAAATGCTGTGTGTGGTGCAGCCCTGCTTACTGCTGCTGCAGCTGCTCACATCAAGCAGTGTCTCTGTAGTTGTACAACATGCCAGCGGTTTCTGTAATATTTTTGTTTTCAAAAGAAATTAAAGTTCTTCTGTGTAGTATGAATTTGGTAGACGTTGTTTAGCTGTAGCTAGGTTAGCTAGCAACGCTAGAAGCCATTTCTAACTGTAGCTGTGTTCCCAAAATAAGGAAGCTAGTTAGGTTTCATTAGCTGCTGCCACCAGCCGGCTAACGTGGAGCAGGTTCTGTGACACATTTAGCTACATGATGGCAGTGACATCAGACATAAACACAAACAAAAACTTTTACATGTAAAGTCTATTTTACAGACCTCGTTTAAACTGTATTAGCTTATGGTAGGCTAGCAGGCTACAGTCGCTAATTAGCTAGCCTACCATTAGCAGTTTGAGGAGCACCAGCTTCGTATGAGCATCAAACTTTAAAGCTAAGTTAGCTCTAACGCTGGCTATGTTAGCGATCTGCCAAACAGCATTATTCTTATAATTTCATGGCAATTTTTGAAGCAGCACTTCAGAAAACATCCACCTTTCACTGCTCAGTCAAAAATGCGACTCCTAGCTGAAAAAAAAAAAACATGTGAAAAAGCTGCTTCATGTTAGCCGGGCTAGTTTGGTTAGCAGTAGCTTCTAGCCAGTATAGCTAGCTTAAAATAAACAGAGTATATAACATTCATGCTACATATAAAAGCTCTTCTTTCTTTTGAAAACAGAAGATTACCGAAATCGCTGGCGTGTTGTACAAAGACACAGAGACGGCGTGATGTGAAGCAGCTGCAGCAAAACTGCAGTAAAAACAACATACAGCATTTTAGCTCTGTTTACAGTTAAATCAGCGCCTCCGTCCACTTCTTACTCTCACTGTCACAGCCGTGCAGGAAAACTACAGTACAGCTGCTGGAGCTCAGTGTTTGAGCATTACAGTTCACTACTAAACACTCTGACAGCGCATCTGCAGTAGCTCTATGGAGAGGAAGTGAGTTTTACCCTGCTAATGCTTAAACCAGAAGTAATCACGAATCTTGTGAAAAGGGCCCATTAATCATCAAAGTTACGTAAAAAAAGAACACCTTTTTCTTGCCTTTTATACGGTATGAACTGCTCTGCGTCTGATTCATAACAATTTTGTACGATGTGGAAACAAGTGGAGATTTGAGCATAAATGATAAATCAGCTTCAGTGCATGAAACCAGCCAACCAGCACCTCATTTACATATCATTTACATGAAGCACACCCTAATTCGTGCAGATGTTTCGGTAGCCAGCCAATAAAATGGCAGTGTTTGGCATGAAAGCTAATGGCCGTGCTCGTGGGTGGAGTTTGGTGTCCAGCAGTGAGTGCACTCCTCCCCTGCTGACGAAACTTAATAGTATTAAAATGAAAACAACTGGAAAAAATAAAATGTGAAATAAAACAAAATACTCAGTGTTGTTAACATAGTAGAGTGATTGTTTAGTGTAATTAATTCCCTAAAATAAACGCTGTATTATCGCAGTGTATGACAACAAAAGCACAGTGTAATGTGTCTTTAAATGGAACATGAAATAGTTGCAGCACTTGTTTATATCAATGTGCATGTAGTAAGTAAGTAAGTACATCCACTTTTGTACTGGACTGTCATGCACACAAATTAGTATTATTGAAATCTTCTATTGTTGTTCTTATTTTTGCTGTTACAGATTATGTTGATAATAGTTTTGGTTAATTAGCCACATATCCAGCATTTATGCCCAAATTTACATGCACTCCTACCAGATATGAGTACAGATATGCCAGATCAGATCGGTCAGATGTGACCATAAGCATCTTTAATGAACCAAAGTGAGAAAAGTGAAGCAACTGAATATATGGAGGTGATGGAAAGTTAATTAACAGATAATTAGCGGGATTAACACATAGGTGCTAGTAAGTTATCACGTTACTTCTATATATGAAGAAAAATACTTATTAGTTAATTAACAATGTAATAAGCAGCAGTTAGCACACAGATAACGAGTAAGTAAGCCACAAACTAACAACAAACTAACTTATCAACAGTGTACTTAATTACTAACTGATAAGTGCTTAATCAATTACTAAGTAATAGCTAATGCTTAATGAAGAGTAACTAATAACTAAATAATGGGAAACTAATAGTTGATTATTATATATTTAATGATTGATTAGCGACCCTTAATGTAAAGTGTTACC